>NW_015666172.1:624909-664237 GCF_001515625.1 Sinocyclocheilus rhinocerous
TATTTCTAAATATGCCATTTATTGTAGATCGCGATTTCAAAATAAAAGTTTCTGAGATTTAAACATCGTTTAATCACGCTGTAAAGTGAAACGCCACCAGGCCGTTGGCGCCCTCTGCAGGTATTTGTTATAATACATAATGTACTTAAGTTTGTTTTGTTCATATTATTTATTTAGGAATATTACATTATGTATTTTAACAGTGTTGTTCAATAAAAACATGTAATTACTTGGTTTTGATACTTTATTTGAGCCAATTATTATTACCTCATCGTTAGTTTATATATAAATAGTCATACTAAAGCCTGGTTTTCACTTAGGTCTATTTGTGTTACTAAAAATATCAGATTACTCAGTTGTCAAAATAATCAGTAGATTACTTGATTACCAAAATAATCATTAGTCACAGCCCTAGATTAGTTAAAATAGCCTATTTCAAAATACAACTGCATTGTTTTACTTTTTGTAATTAAAAGACAAATATTTTGTCATTGAAAATTTCTTAAAAATAGTATTAAAATATTGCAAGTATCTGTATTTTGTCTCATCTCGTGAGCTAAGTGTATTGTCACACCCCTAGTGTCGATAAGCAGTGATGTAGCTCATAATTTTCCAAGTGTATGATATAGCTTTCATTCTTCAGGTCAACCATATATTCATGAAAAAAACATATTCATGAAAAAAACCTAGTTTGAATAAGGAAAGCAATAACTGTACCATAGTATCCTTTCAAATGTTAAAGTTGCCACAGTCGTTTACATGTTTTTTTGCTTTAACCCCTCTATCTATCTGTCTGTCTGTCTGTCTGTCTGTCTACATCTCTTGTTGAATTTGTCTGTGTTGGGAGTTATCATATTTGTCATATAAAATGCAAAAACCTGACCTGTTTTTAACCTCGGTTTCATGCAGTTGGTCCTATCCTGGTTGTCGAGCCTAAACCAGTAACGGTGGATGTAGACTCAGACGTCACTTTAAATTGCAAGTGGGCGGGAAATCCTCCCCTCACACTAACCTGGACAAAAAAGGGTTCAAGCATGGTGAGCATCTGCTTGTGGGTCCGATTAGTAAAACCTTCTTTCTGTTACGTGCTCAGTTTTTTCTTTCTTATCTCTTACTAAGAAATAGGCAATAACTTTTTTCTCAACAGTTTACTTTTTTATCTGACTATGACATTTTCCCTCTGACTTTTTATCTCTCTTCAGTGAGTGTTCTCCATATGTGTCCTTCTTTTCTTGGCTCTGTTTCTCTTCTATATTTATCTTCCAACTGTGTTTTGATGTTGAAGCTGCAATCCTTCGTTCCAGTTGTTTCTTTTTTATGTCTTATTTTTTATTTATATTTTTATTTATTATTTTTTATGTATTATGTCTACAGTGAACAGGTTTTACATAGTTTTTGTATGTAAAAACTACTTTCCTTTTTTCTCCCCCCCCCCCTCTCTAATGCACAGGTTTTGAGTAATAATAACCAGCTCTATCTGAAGTCAGTTAGTCAGGCAGATGCTGGTCAGTATGTGTGCAAGGCCATCGTGCCTAGGATCGGAGTGGGCGAGACAGAGGTCACACTCACCGTCAACGGTCAGTACAGTACTTTTATCTTATTGTACTAAGAAATAATAAAACACTTTTTAAAACCATGCAGCTTTCAAGGTTTTTTACCCATATTTAGCTCATTGTGAGTTCTGCATGTGAGTTACTAGTTAATATATTGGTGCTAAATTGTTAGGTCACAATCCAAAAAATGGGTCATAGACTCTAGGGGAAAAAGCATGTTAAATGTAAATAACAGTATAATTGAATATAGTTAAAATAGCAAAGTAAATAAGCTTATCAAGATTTAAAAGTGAAGAGAAAACACTTTAAAACCCATTTGTTGTTGATGTCAAAGTTCATGCATCCTCAAACAGTATTTTGCTGGAAATTAATCTGTCATTTGGTCGATGCTAGTTAAATAAGGCAGATGCCAGTATAGAGAGTTTGTGTGACATGCCCTCATTCTCGAAAAGTGTCTTGAAATTAATACTTTTCAGTGTATAGTTTTTTGTTGTAGTTGTTGAAGTCAAATTCAGTTCTGGGTCCTAAAGCCAGCTCAACTAAAACTATAGGTCAACTAAAGCTGTAGTCAACTATACTAAAACCATAAAAAACTTTTGTTATTTGAAATATAATGAAATAAAATAAAGTAATAATAAAAAAACTTAAACTTATTTGACTCCAGCTAGTTGCCTAGGGCTAGACAACATTTAGTTTAACAATGTACTAAAATAATTAAATCTAAAGCTGAAACAAAAATTAATAAAAACTATATAGACATATTAAAAAACATTTACAATTAAAAAAAAACCACAACAAAATTATTAAAACTTTAAAATTAAAATGAAAACAGAAAATAGAAAAATGATTCAGTAGTTTTTCTGATAATGTAGTTTCTGATAATTTGGTTTTGGACTTTTTGAGCAGGTCCACCCATCATCTCAAGCGAACCGGTCCAGTATGCAGTTCGAGGGGAGAGAGGGGAAGTCAAGTGTTACATCGCCAGCACACCTCCCCCTGACAAGATCGTAAGTTACATTGCATTCACTTGAATTTACATTTATGCTATTTTCCACAGAAATGTACAAAAATGTTCCTAAACAATTCTAATAACAGATATTTTACCGTTTTCCTATTATTCACCATATGGATACCCATGGGAAAGCTGGTTTCAAAATGTCATTTTAGCCTAAGAAACCAGATGAGCTCACCTTAAACCATTTTCTAGAGTTTAACTCGAACTAGGCCTGAACCCAAAGTAACTCTCTCTGCTGTAGATGATTCTGCTGTAGCTCCGTGTATGTGGCTTTCAGACGCATCCCTTCTCTGAAACTACTAGTGATTCTAATTTACAATGACTTGCAGCTCAGTCCTGATGCATCTCCAGGATGAGATTTATGAAATATGAAGTATGGGAACAGCGAAGTTGTTCTTTTAATGCTGTAGCCTTTTCAAATGTCTTGGTTTGTGAGGTAAATGGAAGCTAACCATGGACATGTGGATGTATGCATTTTTAAATATTCTCCCAGCTCAGCATGAATAATACAACCGTTTTAGTGGTTTTGAAAGGAGAACTGGTGCTTTCTCACCATTATCCAGCCCCATGTTTCAGCATGGAAAGGCCATTTTTCCCATTGCTGGTGTGAAATATGTGTTCATGCAGGTAATGTGAAACAGATACAGTTCAGGTGCATTTTATGCACTTGAATATGCTTTTTAAATCCTAAATATTTATAAAGGATTTCCTTTTTCACTCCTGTATGAAATGTACAGATTATGTTGCACTGTACTGGATTATTTTGGGTCCATTTGCTTCTTGCAGGGCCTGCCACTGCAGATGTTTTTTTTTTATAATTTATATATTTTTATTTCTCCGCTATTACTTGATAGAATGTAAATTATTTTCCTTTGGAAATTTCATTATTTTATATGCACACAATTCTAACACAGTCAAAAGTTTGGAATATTTTTTTTATGTTTTTGAAAGAAGTTTGCATTTATTTGATCAAAAATACAGTAGAAACTGTAAAGCTGTTGAAATAATTGGTTTCTATTTTAATATATTTTAAAATGTAATTTATTAATTTCTGTGATGGCAGAGCTGAATTTTCAGCAGCCATTACTCCAGTCTTTAGTGTATGAAGATAAAAATGAAATTGAAATATGAAAAAAAAAAAAAACAGTATGTGTTCATTTTTATTATTATTCTTGTTATATTATAAATTGTTAATTTTATTTTTTATTTTTTTTCATGTGGAGCCCAGGAAGATAAGTGACCAAATCATGTTGTGGATCCAAATAAAGATTGTATATTTTATATTTACATATTAATATCTTATATTATTGTATATTTTTTATACTTATTTCTAGTTGTTACTTTCTGAAAATAAACAGATACTTTGGTACTTTGAAGATTTATATGTATGTATGTATATAATTATGTGTGTCATCTTGAATCTGCACATTTCTTCCTGCAGGTTTCCCAAAATTCAGCCTTTTGCTGATAAATATTGGTGAAATAAATGTGAAGTGCATGTGAGTGATCTCTCACACCATGTGTGTGTTTGTTCTTCAGGTGTGGGCATGGAAGGAGAATGTGTGGGAAAAAGAGAAGGGGACCCTATCAGAACGATACACGGTAGAACAGAGCAAACTGACTGCACAGGGAGGCGCGGTGCTGTCCACCCTCACTATCAACAACGTCATGGAGTCAGACTTCCAGTCCACATACAACTGCACCGCGTGGAATTCATTCGGACCTGGGACCATGATCATCACACTGGAAGAGACCGGTGAGGATACGTGCCTGCATATGTGCACATATGTGACGCTTCTGAATAAGGACAGTCTCATGTGATTTTCAGTTATAATGTATTTGTGATCGAGAAACATCATTTGTGTGGTCAATCTGGCTTCAAACATTTTTTCTGAAAGAAATACATACATACAGTACATACACACACACACACACAGAGACACACACATATATATGTATAATGTACAGTACGTCTCCAAAAATTCACTGTGCTGCTGCGTCATCTTCATAGTACAGTAGAGTACTCTACTGAAGTAAAAGAGCACGGTCTTCAATAATAAATAGCTTGAATGGAATCTCCTAAATTTGCTTCAGCTCACGTCAACTCAGGTTAGGAGTACTCTCTCTATTGAATATACAGTATGTAAGTACAGTTATACTGGTACATTGAAGCCACAGTGCAGCAGTTAACACACATGTTTATGACACACAGTACCTGTGATGCATGAGCCTCTTTCCTTTCTTTTTCCTTTCTGTCCTTTTCTGTCCTGATGATAAAGGAAAAAAGACAATCAACAAAAAGCTAAAAATGCATTGTGGTGTTTATCTTTCTTTGTCTTTTTCATTGTCATAGAAATAGTGCCGGTTGGGATCATTGCGGGAGGCACCGTTGGTTGTTCGATTCTACTTCTCCTGTGTTTACTAGCGTTAGTGTTGTTTTTGTATCGGCAACGCAAAGGAAGTAAGTTACAGTTTTTCTTTTCTTCTTAATTTTTTCACAATTATTAGGTATTAAAAATTAATTAGATGCTATCGTTCAAGAGACAAGAGACAAATTTGAGGTCAGAATTTTTTTTTTATGTTTTTGCTTATGCTCATCAAGTGTCAAACTCATCACAGTAATGTTGTGAAAAGTTATTACAATTTAAAATCACTTTTTTCTATTTTAATGTATTTTAAAATGTCATTTACTTACATTTTCAGCAGCCATTACTCCAGTCTTCACTGTCCGTGGCCATTCTTATATCGTTCTAATATGATTTGGATCTCAAGAAACATTTCTTAATATTATTAATGTTGAACACATATAAATATCTTTCATAGAACCCATGATACATTTTTTTTTCTCTGATGAATAGAAAGTTTAAAAACAGCACTGAATAATTTGAAATTTTATAGTCATTGTTGACTGTCACTTTTGATCAATTTAATGCATCCTTCCTGAATAAAACTTCTGACCTCAAACGTTTGAACAGTAACGTAAATTATTTAATTATATTATTAGAAATATTGTTTTATTAATTTCTTATCATTATAATAATTTCTCAGCCTGGCTAGTGAGCTGTGTAAACATCACCTAATTTAATCCAACAATAATCTGAAATAGTGAGTCTGTCAGACAGCGACATGCAAAGTTTGTCTTTGAGAATGTAGAAGTAAGCATGTCTCTAAATGCCCACAAAACCCAAGGGCATATTTACCCATATTTAAGAACATCAATAATAGTCACAAACACATCAAAAAGCATGTTCACGGTGGTGATGAATCAGATGTTTACTGGGATGTTTACTTTCCAGGTCATCGAGGGGTCACGCTCGGCAAGCCAGATATCAAGGTAGAGACCATAAACAAAGAGACCCACAGCCTGGAGGAAGACTCTGGGAGCGTCTCCACGGCAACACGCATGGTTAAGGCCATGTACTCTGTGAGTACTTTTGACAACACACACAGCCATAACTGAAGGATGTAGAGGGACTTTGAGATTGGGAAGCTTTTAACATCAAACAGAATAGTTCAATAATTTCAAATAAGATATTACTTATCCTTAAAACAAACTTTTTTTTGTAATTATTCAGTATTGCATTAAAAAATTGTTAAGATGAGCTGAGTTTAAACTGGGTTTTGTCGACAGTATTATAATTTAAAATGTATTATTCTGTCAAGAGCTAGACTATTTTGTACAACGTAGGAAGGGAAATTTACATAATTTATATTATTAAATAAATTTATATTTAAAAAAATTTATATAAATGTGCTAATATTTAGTAAAAATGTATCTTGATGTAATGTTGTGTCTTTTGCCAGTGGTGATTGTGCCTTGTCTTATGAATCTTTGTGAAGATGAACAGCACTGACACTAAATAATTAATAACTCTGAAATGTACAATTATTAACCACATGATTTGATCTGTATGAACAAATTGTCCCTAAAATTATTCAACGTTAATTCACTAACACTTGTGTTACACAATGCTTTCAGTATATAACAATTGATAGTGAATTTCCAAAACCTGCCTAACACATAACAAAGACACTTCTATCTTTTACAAAACCGAATTATTAATCATCTTTACTTCCTCCAATGTATTTCCTCTTAAATAACATTTCCAAAGCTGAAATTAATCCTTTTTCTCTCTCAACCTCCCTCTCTTCCTTTATATCCTTCTTCTCTTCTCCTTCTCTTATCTCCTGTTGGTTTTCCTCCCCTCTTACGTTGCATCTCTCTCCCCCTCTTGGTTGCTCTCTTGTCGTTTATGGTTTAGTTTTTACCTTCTGTGACCCTCTCTCCCTCCTCCCAGCCTTTTAAAGATGACATTGACCTCAAACAGGAGTTACGCAGTGACACGCTGGACACGCGCCAGGACTACGAGCTCAAGGTGAACAGACACACCGATACTTCTGCACACACTAATATAAGTGATGTACGACCTATGCTTTGGTTTACAAAAACATGCAACTTCTATAGACCTCAACAGTCAGGTCCCATATGTAAAAATCCTATTCACTATAGAAAAATTAGCCACATCATATTAACCTTTCTTGAAAGACCAACCATTAGGTCCAAGATTGTTTTTGGTTGGGATATGCTGCTGTAGAAGCCATAATTTTAATTTGTCGAATTCCCTGTGAAGACCTTCACTATCAATATTATTTAACCCACCAATTAGAGTATAATAGATAATAGTCAGTCTCACTAATATTTTTGCATGAATATTTTGCAATAAAATTTAAATATATGGTATATTATATTTATTTTAAAAAAAGTATATAATGCAGTGTATTTTTACTAAATAATTAAGTTATTTAATAGTGAACATTAAAATCAGCTATGTCTGAATAAAATTTGCAATGCTTCGTATGATAAGTATTTAATTCTACAATAAAATACAATTATTTTATGACAGTCAAGAAAGTCTTTTCTCTTATTTTCAAATGCTTCTTTGTTTCAAATTTAAGCTTGTAATGTTATTCATTCAACTGGTTTGTTTGGATTTGTTCATAACTTAAAACACTTCATTGAAGAAATTTTTTAAATCCCTATGGAGAAAATGAATGGGAAAAATTCTTCCAAAATCAAGACTGTTGAAAAATGTGACACTGTTGTGCTGTGTTTTTGGGCATAAATTTATAATAATATATATTTTTTTTAAAGTCTACATTATTACATTACATGTCTTCAGTGTCACATGATCCTTCAGAAATCTTTCTAATATGCTGATTTGGTGCTCAAGTAACATTTCTCATCATTATCATTTTTTAAAACAGTTGTGCTGCTTAATATTTGTGTGGAAACCGTGATACATTTCTTCAGAAATTTAAAAAGAACAGCATTTATTTGAAATAATTTGTAACAATGTAAAAGTCCTTACAGTCACTTTTGATTAATTTAATGAATCAAATTAATTTAATAAAAAATAAGTTCCGCCTCTGGAATGCAGCATTCATCATAAAACACCAACAGTATTACCACAATGCATGTTTTTACCTGTGTACCCATGTTGAACAAAAAGTACTTAAAATCGAGTATTCACATATGTGACCCTGGACCACAAAACCAGTCTTAAGTGTAAATTTTTCGAACTTGAGATTTCTACATCATCTGAAAGCTGAATAAATAAGCTTTCCATTGATGTATGGTTTGTTAGGATAGGACCATATTTGGCCGAGATACAACTATTTGAAAATCTGGAATCTGAGGGTGTAAAAAAAACAAAATATTGAGGAAAATCGCCTTTAAAATTGTCCAAATGAAGTTCTTAGCAATGCATATTACTAGGTTTTGATATATTTATGGTAGGGACACTGAAGATGCCTGTTGTCTTTTCCAGGACCCAACAAACGGCTACTACAACGTGCGAGCTTCCACCCATGATGAGGGACGTCCTGCCTCCCGATCCATGCACTACTCAGACTATCGCACCTCCGGCCAGCCAGGGGGCGCCGCGGCCATTGTGAGCAGTAGCTCAGGAGCTCCCGGAGCTACGGCAGGCCCGGGAACACCGAGCAGCTTGGCTCCGGGGTCCCGAGCGGGCTGCTACGACCCTCGCCCTCCCTCTAGACTCTCGCACAACAGCTATGCCCAATTCAACACGTTCACCCGCGCCGGGCAGTCCCAGCAGCCTCCGCCCAGTTCTGGCCCACAGACTAGCGACTTCACCGCTGATTGCAGCCTCTTGGACTCCACCGCTCAGCTCGGATACGAAAATTATGGCTACCCGCACTATCCGACATTTCGAATGGGTTTTGGTCCGCCTAGCCTCGCCCCGTTAGAAGGCGGGCCTGCATATGAGATGTACGGAGTCGGGCCAAGTGTCGGCGCAGGAGGCGGAACCGGAACCCCAGAGAATGGACTTGGGAAATACGGCAGTTCCACACGGTTCTCCTACACCTCCCAGCATTCCGATTATTCCCACCGACACACACAAAGGATGCAGACACATGTGTAAAAGAGAAGCGTCACGTGTACGTAACATAAGTTACACCGATGTTATGCCGATATCGGCCATATAAGTACACACACTCACACAGATACACAGGACGGAAATAATGAATGAAACTGAGATAAAGGTGGAGGGTGAACAAACAAAGAGAAGCTCAGAGTAAATGGAGGCCGAGAAAAGAGAACGGGATGCAGGGCAGGAGCGTCTTAGCGTTTATTTCTCAGCTCCAGGAGCTGAAAGCGAAAGTCACAATCAAGAAAGACTGGTGTCTAGAAAAGATCTAAGATCTTTATACCGTTCACTAAATCCTGAATGCTTTTAATAAGCATGATCACAAAGGTAGTTCCTGAGAAATGAAGGGTGCCTCTTATAGGCTTATAGTCTGTTTCACAGTGGTCTCTGACAGAGATGGTCATGTGAGATACAGTACATGTATGAATTCTCTTCAATGGCTTCTTCAGCTTCTCTCCTTAAGCTTAGCATAGTTTAAAGGGCTTTTAATGACAAATTGCACAATATACAGTGGGGTCCAAAAGTCTAAGACCACCAAAAATATTTTTTATTTTATTATTATTTTATTTAGATTTTGACATAAACTGAAAATTTCAGGATTGAAAAAAATGTAAACCAGGAAATGAAGCAAAAATATTTAAGGTTGTACACAATTTTTAGGTCACTAATCAAAAGTAAAATTTGATCATGGGAACTCATTTTTACAAAAGATTTTCTTCCATTAAAGCCTAAGATGCTCTTTGAAACTTCCTCAAATCATGCTTGATTACATGGATCATCTGTAAAAAAAATCTGGAGATGTTTTGGACAAACTGGAATTCTGTATGATGGATTTAATATAGTATTAATGTGTTTACCGTATTTAAATTCATTAAAGCAGTGGTTCTCAACCAGGGTGCCTCAGCAAACTTCCAAGGGGGTCTCAAGAGGACTTAAAATTATTTCAAATAAGACAAAACTAACATCAAAACATGATAAAACTACTAAAATTTGAGGAAACATCTTTTTTTCTTTGAAGAACCAGGGTTGGTTCTGCCTTAAAATCATGGATGCTGTACATAAGGTAGCCTAATTTTACAAGTGATTTCTAGACCTGGAAAAGTAACAAATAAATAAAATCTTATAACTCCTTGCCCATTTTTATAATGAATATACATTTTTTTTTTAGTTATGAATTTTTTTATCTTAATCTTTATCCAGTAATTCACAAACAACTGGAAAAATTTGCCAGTTTATTAGAAAATTATTGAATATTAGAATGTTAGAAAAGAAGACATTTAGAACCCACTGTACATGGTTACCAATGTCACAAAATATACAAATATCTTTATTTTTTCATTCATTCTCAAATGAAGGTCTGCATTCGACAAAGGAAATGAAGAGCACATTTAAGATTACTCGTACAATACTCTTGATCACCAAAGCAATGCATTTTGAGACTAGATAATTCTTAATTACTTTGCGTGTAAATCTGCATCTACCTGGGTATCCAGCTTGCTGAGCTACCTCGTTAAACAGGTTACTAGCCTTCCAGTGCAGTGACCAATCCATTAGCAGAGCAGCTGTATTTGCGCATAAATTTAAAAAAGCACTTTTTAGCATTTGCAATAAAACATATTACCCTTTAAATTTCTACATTATGACAGAGACCAGTTGAGGAAGCCATTTATACCGTTTTCAGACATGGTCAGCGACAGCCATTTAGTTCACTATCCTACAAATAGTTCAGAACCATGGAATATATATAAATCTATATACATATTCATATACAGGAATGCCCCACTCTTTTCCATGGTGCTTTTGTAGTGGGGTCATTGTTTGCACTGCATTCCAGTATTCTATCTTAGATTACCCTCATAATCAATATGTAATCTCTCATTTGCACACTAGGCTAGAGCGTTCTCTCTCTATGTTTTGAATATTACGGAAAATCATATTTTTTAGTGTCATATTTCTGTAACTGGACCAAAGGTTCAACGTTAGAGTATCAGTCTTTATTTGGGTGATATTCACCTCAACGAACAAGAAAATATGCAGATTTGTTTGTTATCGTTGTTTGCAAATTTATTCGGTCGTGAGTGACCTAGAGTTTTTCCTTCTTTTTTTTTGAGGGTTGGGAACAGCAGAGAAGGTCTTAAACTGATCCAGCCTTAGGTATCCAAACTCACCCTCACTGATCTAAGATCAGGCTGCTATCACATTCGTCTTAAAGATTACAAAGATCAAATTGGAACTAATTTAAAGTCAAAGATCTGAGGTGCATCCCAAATCGCGTACTTATGCACTATTCTATGACGTTTTGTAGTATAAATAGTGCGAGTAGTGTGCTCACACTGAAAATTCCAAAAAGAAAAAGTGCACTTTAAATACCCGGATGATGCACTTAAATAACCGAAATAACGAAGTGTGGAATGTTGAACACTTCATACACTCAACTGTCGCAGCTTTAATTACTTAGCCCCTCCCCCTTCACTATCAGACTCCGTTTATGAATGACAAACTAACCTTATATAATTCATACACTACATGGTTGAGTACATAGTGCATAAGTACATAGTGTATAATTGCATAGTGTATAGTGCGTCATTTGGGATGCAGCTCTGGAGTGGTTTTTAACGCCACGCGACCCAGAGGAGCAAAGCGCTAGTAGGACTTTCATGTGAAGTTTGAGATCAGAGAGTCTTTCACTCACTTATTCACACAGACACACACCAGATATTTGTGCCAAACAAACGACCAACTTGAAGTATTTTTCGCCAATTAAGAAAAACTACCTTACGGGGACCAGAGTTGGTCTTTGGCTATGAACTGTCTTCAACGGGTTTTGAAGTATGCCATTATCAAAGCAATGATGACAATGGAGAAACACGAGGATGAAGACAATCCATCGGAACAGTGAGGCACTCACTCTCTGCGACTAGTTTTCGTCTTCGTCCACATTTCCAACGAGCCTTGTAAATACTTTCCCATGTGTAATTCCAACTTCAAGTATTATTTTACATCATCCAATGTGATGCACTCTTGAAATGCAGTATTGTTTTTTTTCAATTGCGTGAAGAAGGTTGACAGGCACTATAGCGATGGTACTTTCTGACTCGGTACAGTACAGAGAGGACGATGAGTAGCTTGGTTGGAGCCAGTACGATACCAAGAGCGTTCAGGAGGATCCGGAAACATCTTGATGACCTGCTTGAGCTGCCAATCACTCATCCTTTGTATTGATGGACTGGGGAAAATCTTGTGGGACAAGTGGCCCACTGGACAGTATTTGCATTCCCTGTCCCATCTAAGAACTTGAAGCTCCATGAAGATGAGAAGAAGGAATATATGAAGGAGTGAACAAAATAAAGAGTGGCCTTAGGAAAACATGACTTTTATATTCCCTCACTTTATAAACTGGCTTAAGGCCAGAGGAGTGTGTGCAGATGTGTGTTTTTGTGTGTGCGATTGAGTGTGAGTGTGAGTATATGAAAATCTTTATGTAATCCGTTCATTTACTTCTCTCACGTTCCTGCTCCAAAACTTTTCTTCTGCTGGTAGGGGTGTATCCTGTATAATTGTGTCTTAGAAAATAAACGTTGACCTTACTGTACTGTTCTTGGTAGCTGAAAAACGTTTGACAGATGTACAACAAAAGTTATTGATTTTTTTTTATTTCCCTTTGATTTTTTCCAGTATTTTTTAAAAATGTTACGTAATTATTTTTTCACAGTATATCAGAAATAAAAGCACTGTTTTTCTAAGAATCAATGAAGTATTGAATGCGTGGTTTATATACAGTATTTATACAGTTTATTGTTCATTCTTGGGTTAGGGAAAATGTTTCCTAGCACTAGTTTAATTAGAAATTGGTGACAGCAACAGTAAAATAGGGAGAAAAATATGACAACATTATTGTTTACGGGAACGCATACAATTTTCATGAATGTACAGTAGTAATATAGACCCAATATTAATACAGTTTTTAGAGAAAGTTCCTTAAGGACCTGTCCACTATATATATATATATACTGTATACACATACACATACACATACACATACAAATATATTTATTGTTCATTCTTGAATTAGGGAAAATGTCTTCTAGAATTAGTTTAATTAAAAATTGGTGTCAGCAACAGTAAAATAGGAAGAAAAATATGAGAACATCGTTTATAGGAACACATACAATTTTCATGAACGTAGTAATATAGGCCCAATATTAATACTGTTTTTAAAGAAAGTTCCTTAAGGACCTGTCCACTACACATACACAAGAAATATAGTCAAATCCATATTATGAAATATTATTACAATTTAAAATAAATGTTTTCCTTTTAAACACATTTTAAAATGTAATTTATTCCTGTCATGTTAAAGCTGAATATGCAGCAATCTTCAATGTCACATGATCCTTCAAAAATTATTCTAATTCCTGATTTTTTTGCTCAAGGAACATTTACTATTATTATTATTATTATTATCAAAGTTAAAACAGCTGTGCTGTGTTTTTGTGGAAACTATGATACATTTTTCAGGATTCTTTGAGTTCAAAATAACAGCATTTATTTGAAATAATAAAAATATGTTGTAACGTGATGAATATCTCTCCTGTAACTTTTGATTAATGTATCTTTGTTGAATAAGGTTATGAATTTCTTTAAAAAAAATTTTTTTTTTACTGACCCCAACCCTTTGAATACTGGTGTGTATAGAGCTGTCTGCAATAAATATATAATTACATACAACATTACACAGTATCTGCAATATACATAATTAACTACAAATATCACTAACATTCATACTAGTAAATGTATAAAAATGTACCATGTATCATGCCAATACCATGTTTACCACAGTATTTGTACTGCACTTGAAAAGCACGCTGTGACCGGATCACTGATTCAGTGAATTGAGCTCAAGAGTCGATTCGTGAATGAAGACGATTTGTTTGATACATGGAACCGACTCAAAAGAACGATTCGCTCATGAACATCAAAAAACAGCGATTCTTCAGAAAGATTGTTTGTGGATGATGGCTAAATATTTCACTTTAAAACAACTATTTCCACATTGGAAGCTGCATCTATCAATCAATAAAACTATAACTGCTGAGTCGACTGACACCTAGTGGCTGTTTGTGCGTAGTTATAATACGCACTGAGCCTTGAGTTTAAACCTCCTACAGGCAGGTGGCGCCAGAGCCGCAGTAAAATAATCCACCGTAAAGACTTCTCCACAGAAGCAGCAGCCAGGGTGACAGAAGGGGAAGATGGCGGCGACAATGTTGAGGTCGCTCTCCAGACTCGGACGTCCTTCAGTCATATTAAACAATAATGTCAGCACTCCAGCCTGTGCTGTGCTTCAGAAGAGGTACACACATTATAGTCGTCAATGCTGTGTAGTTAATAAATGGCTCTAGTTAGTTAGCGGCTTGCTAGTGGCAGTGTTATTGGGATTAGATAACCAGTGTTTTTTTTCCTGCGATTTTTTTTAACAAGCATAGAAATATACAGTATTACTAAACTATTCTTTTCAAATTCTAATTATTGCACGACAATATTTGTCAAAATCTTGTCCCTCTCCACCAATGTTTTGATGAACTGCCTAAAAAGAGCATGAAGCTGGTTGAGATGTGAAACATTAGCAGTAAAGAAACAATTAACAATTTCACTTATATATCATGGATTTAAAATATACTTGCACATGTGCACAATTTGTTTTGAAATTTCCACCAACGCAAACATCTCAACATCTGTAGATAAAGTGGGCCAGAAAAAGTACTGAAGCCACGCATGAAAATGTATAAATGTCATTGCATTAAATAACAAAATATCAAACCAAGAAATACAGCACAAGCACCATTTTCTAGTAAGCATTTCACTCGAACATGTTTTGTTGGTGGTGTTTGAAACAATTAATATAGAGTTAAGAATCGAATAATTACTTTTTAAAGCCATTCTTAAAGCTGCAGTCCATAAGTTTTGCCTCATTGTCGCCATCTCTGTTTGAAAACCTGCAATTGTAGCTGTTTGCAGAATTATCTTCCTTGCCTGGGTTGTGCTCCAGCGTGGATGAATTACTGATGGGAAGTCCGGCTCTTTTCAAAGATTCGGCTCTTTTGGCTCGGCTCCCTTAGAAGAGCCGGCTCTTACGGCTCCCAAATGGCTCTTCATTAGTATCACTTCTAAATGAGCCTTCTATTTTAGCCCAATTTAGAAATTGTGAATGGTTTGTGTGTTGGTAAACAATTTTTTATTCTGTGTTTTTATAATAGCCTTATTTTTATGCGTTTTTTCGTTACAAAAAATACAGTTACTATTATTTAACATTTTTAATAAAACTTTAATTGAACAATTGAACACAGAACCACAGCAAACAAATCAAATAAATAAATGCAAATGTCTTAACATTAAGACACTTTAGTCTTTATTGCAGGTTAGCATTCAGAGATATCAGATGCCTCAGCTTGGGTGTGCTGATGCGATTTCTCCTCTCTGTGATTATTTGTCCTGTTTTTGAGAAGACTCTATTAGTATCACTTCTAAATGAGCCTTCTATTTTAGCCCAATTTAGAAATTGTGAATGGTTTGTGTGTTGGTAAACAATTTTTTATTCTGTGTTTTTATAATAGCCTTATTTTTATGCGTTTTTTCGTTACAAAAAATACAGTTACTATTATTTAACATTTTTAATAAAACTTTAATTGAACAATTGAACACAGAACCACAGCAAACAAATCAAATAAATAAATGCAAATGTCTTAACATTAAGACACTTTAGTCTTTATTGCAGGTTAGCATTCAGAGATATCAGATGCCTCAGCTTGGGTGTGCTGATGCGATTTCTCCTCTCTGTGATTATTTGTCCTGTTTTTGAGAAGACTCTATCTGAGGGGACCGATGTTGCAACAATGCAGTCTTCCTACCTTAACCAACACGCTTGCGTTTAAAGGGGTCATTGGATGCAAAATTCACTTTACAAGTTGTTTGAACATAAATGTGTGTTGGAAGTGTGTGTACACATCCATCCTATAATGATAAAAATCCACCCAGTGTTTTTTTTTTTTTAATCCCTATTTTAAAATCCCCTTTCTCAAATCAGGCTGTTCTGAGATTCCTGTCAGAATGACGTAGTTCTGCACAGGCCCCTCCCACGATAGTTGATTGACAAGTCCGTCTTATCTTAGACCTGTCTTGAGTAAGCTGTCATCAGTTGTGTCGACTACAATCGGAGACATTCTTGTCTTCCCCTACATTGTGTCGACTACAGTGCAGGGGAAGACAAGAATGTCTCCGATTAAACGATTGCGATGTTTTGTTGTTGGATGTAATAATGAATATAAGCAGTCGTCATTTACTCCCGACATCTGAGCCGCTGAAGACGCAGAGGATTAACATTACTTTCGTTTTGAAGTGAATGCGCCAATCCCGATCTACCTAAATGCGTCTATGTTCGCAAAAATCATTCGTGATCCAGCCTCATCAACAGAAGAAGTGAGTATAAGGGTCATGGACTAGAATGGCTTGCTGAAAACAGAGTTGATTTTGACGGTAAAAAAAAAGGCTCTTCCCGGTCACTACAAAGAATCGGCTCTTAGAGCGAGTAGTAGTATAAGCGAGTAGATTTCAATTTCTGTACGGTCTAATCTCTAATTGTCATACCACTCGAATTTCATATTAAGAAATGGGGTGGTTGATTGCGTCTTTTAAAATGATGGCAGTTTAATGCCTACAAAAATGGCTCGTAGGGACTACGAGTTACTTCCCGGGTTTGTGACGTCACCCTGATAAACCCCGGCCCCGGGAACACGCAATGAAGGGGACAAGGCCATGCTGTGCTGCTTTAGAGAAGAGGAAGAGAAAACTAGAGGTGCATGTAAAAATCTATTCATATATGAAACACGATTCTGTCTTCTAACGATTCTAATGGATTCACAAGTTTCAAAATCAGTGTTCTAAAGCAGCAGTTCTTAATACTGTTCCTCGCGTCCCCCTGCTCTGCACACGCTCTGCATCTCTCTCTCGCTCTCTCTCGCTCTCTCTCTCTCATTCAGATCATCAGCTCAGCTCTGTTCCATTTATACACTTATTTTCACATAGCTATGAGAAGCGTTATACATAAGCGTGCAGTTGCCGTACTGTATTAAACCTTGAATCAGCTTTAAATAAAACCGTATATTAAAAGCTTACAGAAGCAGTAGCATTCACAAATAACAGCGTATCTAAAAGTAAGAGACAACAACAAACAAACATACCATTAAGAGCTGTGCTTCAGCTCAGGGTCCATCGCATATTTCTGAGGAAGGGGCTTCATAAAAGCAGGAAATGATCAGCGCGTTTATCAGAGAAGGGATAGAGCGGTGAAGAATAAAGGTAAATTATGTGGAAAAATAATGCGTTAGCATGTTTTGCTCAAACTTTCGCCATGGCATTAGAGCAGGTACACCGTTGTCGCTTGCGAAATCAAAATGACGGCGCCGTGGGACAAACTTACAGATTAAGGGGCGGTAATATTATAATGAGATCCCTTTGCAACGTCACTAGGGGAGCGAAGTCAGACGCGCTCGTTTTTTCAGACGCTTTCAGAAAAAGGCTTACCAAAACAAAGTAACTGGGTTAATCTTTTTTATGTTTCCTTGGTTGGTAGATGCACCGGGGGACCTGATTATAGCACTTAAAACCTGGAAAAGTCAGATTTTCATGATATGTCACCTTTAAAAAACGAAGCATGAACACATGTTAGACTGCACCCCATAAACAATCAAGCCTAGAACAAAACCAGTCAACCACCCCTTTAAAAATGAATTTTATTGCATTAGATAATTGATACATTTCAAGTGTCGCTTGCAAATATTTAGTGATGCCACTGTGTAGAGTACATGCTGACACCTTGTAACTTGCAAATTCATGTCTTATTCTTGAAGTTTGAGCAGATATCTGTGTGCATTTTGTATGCAAGTCAATGACCCAACAGTGTTTTTTCCTCTTCTGTTCAGGCTGAAGCAATGGCAGCCAGATGTGGAGTGGGCAGAGCAGTACTCTGGAGCTGTGATGTATCCCAGTGTCATCACTGAGAAATGGGCACCTCCACCTTGGAACGGTTGGTTTCGTTTTGGCCTAGTGACTTCTATATTTACAGTTCGACCAACCACGATATCAAAAACATCTTCATCTTTTTCAGATAAGGACCCACCAGCAGAGAAAGAGGTTTCCAACCTCACTATCAACTTCGGGCCTCAGCACCCAGCGGCTCATGGAGTGCTGCGTCTGGTGATGGAGCTCAGCGGAGAGTCAGTGAAGAAATGTGACCCTCACATCGGCCTCCTGCACCGCGGCACTGAGAAACTGATTGAGTACAAGACTTATTTACAGGTACTTAAAAACTACAGACCCTAATGGATGACACTATATTTTTAAATGCTTACTATATAAATACATTTAACTTCAATAAATTGCCCATACTCTTAAAAAGGTACTGAGGGCTGAGCTGTATAAACAATATAGAACAACCTTTAGTACCTTAATGCTTGGAATGAAAGAAACGATAACTACTTAATAACTAAAAATATTAAAAACAGTTTAAGTGCTGTGCTTTCACTTGAAAATATAGTCCCTTCTATGTAACATAGAGTTAATAGTTTGTATGGGTGCTGCACCATGATATACACATTAACTGGTTATCAAGTGTTTTGTGTCATTGCTGCTATTATACTGTGAATTCATACATAGCTGAGAAGCTGAAATATCCTTTTCATACTGCATCTATTTTGTGTTTTGCTGGGCTTCATAGGATTGTGTGCTGTTAGACTGGTGCTTCCTTAATGGAATCATTGCATAGTAGTGCAAAAATACCTTCTGATCTAATTTCAGTTCTGTTGCTCAAATAGTAGTGTATTTGAGCTATTGATAAAATGTATACCTTTAATGTGATGTATGTCACTGTGGATAATAGTGTTTGCAAATACATTAGGTTAAACTTAAATTTCAGAAATGTTATGCTTCACATCACAAACTCATGACTGTCTTATGCAGGGCTTTATTATAAACTGTGCTGTTATATGAATCACTATGCTTTGTGCTGTTGTCTGCGATGAAGCATTATTTGCTGTAATGCTGTCTTGTGTGTTTGTGTTGCTGCAGGCACTTCCATACTTCGACAGGCTTGACTATGTGTCCATGATGTGTAATGAGCAGGCATATTCTCTAGCTGTAGAAAAGCTTCTTAACATTCAGGCTCCACCACGTGCACAGTGGATTAGAGGTGAGGAACAATAACTAAAATGCTTTCGATCTGGTTTACGCTCATCAATCTTAAATTAGAGTAAATGTGCTTAAAAAAATCCCCTAAATTGCATTGAAAGATGTTGCAATTACACAATTGAGATTGCAGGGATATTTTACTTTGAATGTATCTAATTGGCTTTACCAGCTGCATAAATCTATTACTGTATTTGACCTTTGCAGTGCTGTATGGAGAGATGACCCGTATCCTTAACCACATCATGGGCATCACCACCCACGCCCTTGACATTGGAGCCATGACCCCCTTCTTCTGGATGTTTGAGGAGAGAGAGAAGGTAACAACTTTCTATTGCACTTAGTCAAACAGAAAAACAAATAGAAGTTAAATATGCGTTTTGTTGGACATTTAAATGTTTGTTGAAAATGCTACATGTAACACATAACAATGTAGACAACTATACAGATAAGTGAATCTATAGACTGTGCTTTTGTTTTACTTCACAATCTAAATAAGTGGTCGGGAACCTTTTTTTTCTTTTTCTTTTTCGTTTGTGTTAATGTATTTTCCCAAAAAATCTGAAAGTGTTTTTAATCACAATCATGATTTTTATGTGAAAAATCAAAATGTTTTCCCTCCGAAATCGCAGCCCTATTATTGAATATTTGTGTGGAACCTAGTTACCATTGAATTAGTTGATATCTTGCAGATGTTTGAGTTCTATGAGAGAGTGTCTGGAGCCAGGATGCACGCTGCATACGTCAGACCCGGTGGAGTTCATCAGGTACGCTTTGATGAAGCCAGTCTTTCTTAAATGAAAAGTATATTCCTGGTTATGCTGAAATGTTATAACTTAGTTTAATATCATCTCCTAATAACCATAAATTTTTTTTTTTTTTTTTGCAGTTGAGGAGGTATGTAGACCAAAATGCAAGCCGTTTCAGTCAAGAATAGTGCTAGTTGATGTTAAGTATAAAGTGGGTATAGAAAAGAATCACCCCCTTTAAAATAATCACATTTTGTTGCTTTGCAGCCTGAAATGAAGACGGACACAGTTTTTGTTTTATCCAGCTGTATTTACTCAGTGCAACTTACAACATCCATAATTTTGCACATCTAGACTTTGCAATATTTGCCCACTCTTCTTTGCAGAACTGCTCAAGTTCAGTTCAATTTGATGGTGAATTTCAATGGGGTTTAAATCTGGGCTCTGACTAGGCCATGCAAGGACATTCACCTTTTTCTCCTTCAACCACTGTGTGCTCAGTTTTGCTGTGTGCTTTGGGTCATTGTCATGTTGGAAGGTAAACCTTCTTCCCATCGACAACTCTCTGGCAGAGGACAGCAGATTTTCCTCAAGAATTTGACGGCATTTTGCCCCATCCATTTTTCCTTCTATCCTGACAAGTGCTCCAGTCCCTGCTGCAGAGAAAATATACTCCCCCAAATAATAACAGGATATTACCACCTCTGTGCTTTACTGGAGGAATGCTGTTATTTGGATGGTGAGCTGCCAGTTTCCTCCCGGTTCTTTCATCCAGTTTGGAGCGATGTCCTGATCCAGGGGAGGGTCTGTGTTGTACAAAATACCTTCCACTTCTTAATAATAGACTTCACAAATGACCACAGCTTAGTGATCATATAGATGGATGTTTCTTTTTCAAAATGCATGCATTTTCAATTTGATTGGAATAAATGGAGTTTCTAAATGAATATGATGTTGTTTCAGATGCTGACCAACAATCGTATCTGGAGGAACAGAACTGTTGATATCGGTGTAATTGGGGCAGAGGATGCACTCAATTATGGATTCAGGTAAAACATTGTATTATTATGAATTGAATCTGATTGGTCAGAGCTGCAGCTCAAGTATCTCGCTCTCTCTCACCCAGAAGTTGCTATAGTAGATGAACTATCTGACAGTAAGCAATGGAGCAAAAGCATCTTTATGAGTAATTTATAAATCAAACCCAAACGGGACTTCTAACAGAAGTGAAGTCATTTGCAGTCTTTGTGTGGTGAGATTTAGTCATCATCACCGTAGCTTACCTAGTGAAATCACCCACAAGTGCAACACCGTAATTAAAAGAGATTTGAATAAGTTGACCAGAGTACTGGATGTTGATGTGTCAGATTGTCAATAATGTGTGTATTATTCCTCCTTCAGTGGAGTAATGCTCAGAGGTTCTGGTATTAAATGGGATCTGAGGAAGAGTCAACCATACGACAAATACGACGAGGTGGACTTTGACGTGGCCGTTGGAAGTAATGGCGACTGCTATGACAGGTGACCACACATGTTAATGTTTTAGACTGAGTTAAGAGCTTCAGGAAGCTCAGAATGACAGGAAATTGAAATGCGACCACAGGCTATAAATTGGTCTTAGACTTTACTAAGCTTTCTCACCACATATGCTGATAGTATCACAAATGAAGTGAAATGTACACACACATCACATCACAAGTGAAATGTAGTGATGTGTGCGCTTAAAGATAAACTTTGTTGTGAGGACTTGAGAACCATTTATTAATCTTAATATTAATAATAATAATAATAATTGACATTTACTAATTAAAATCAAAAGTCTGTTCATATTATTTAATGGACCTGAGCTAACATGAAATACCAATAAACAGTTATATTTTTATTAACTAATGTTAACAAAGATTAATAAATATTGTAACAAATGTATTGCTCATTGTTAGTTAATGCATTAACTAATGTTAACTAATGGGACCTTATTGTAAAGTGTTACCACAAATATTGCCATGCTGCTTTTATAGTGATATTATCAGTGACAAATATGAACTTTTATTTAGGTATCTGTGCCGAGTGGAGGAAATGAGACAGTCGCTGCGCATCATGCTTCAGTGTCTCAACAAAATGCCTGCTGGAGAGATCAAGGTAGATGATGCTAAAATAGCCCCACCCAAGAGATCGGAGATGAAGGTAAGATATGCTTGCGTATGTATCTTTCATTCAAATGGCAAAAAAGCAGAATAGAAAAAGTTGTTGGGTTCTTTTAAGAGTCAAATAATGCTTTTGACATGCTTGATAAGCTTATTTAAAGGTGCAGGGTGTCATTTCTGGTTTTTCAAACACTCCTCTCATAGTCAAATACATAGTGTTGCCCCAAACTCACGCCATTGGTTGGGCCAGTATTGCATGGTTCAGATGCTCACACATTTTGAAGTACCACAATGTTTTCGAATGGCTTAATTATAATTGTATGTGAAAAGTTATGAGAAATTGTTTCTATATAGAAAATACACACTTCAAGAATAAAGGTTTCAAATGTATTCATGTTTGTGTGCTTTAATGTTGGCTAACTTCCCTCTTATCCCATGACTTGTTTTGGTTTTTTTCAGACGTCAATGGAATCTCTCATTCATCACTTTAAGCTGTACACTGAGGGCTACCAGGTTCCTCCAGGAGCCACATATACCGCTGTAGAGGCACCAAAGGTGAGTGTAATGCACATGAGCATGTGTTGACCAACAATTACATGCACACCATTTCTGTTCTCAAGAGAATTTTTTGCGTTGGCCTCATTGGCAGTTTTCAGTGGTTTTTGGTCATCTTCTCATCCAGCATGGTGAGGTTTTTGGTGAATTTGTAACTGTGCACATGTGGGGAATGTGGGTTTCTAAAGTTGTTGTCTTTGTGGTGCTGTTTTTATTCAGCAATGCTGCATCACCTGAATCTACAGCATGACCAATGTCTGATTTCAGAAATAATGACTCTTACAATCTGGTTATTTTCAGTGAATCAAAACCATACAATGCAACCAGTGTATTTTACTACTGTTTTGTTAAACTTCTACTGAAATCTGAACTGAACTCATCATTTGGACTGATTTTTTAATCTTAAATTGTGCAAGAAAGTCTTAAAGGGGTGGTTCATTTCGATTTCACTTTTTTAAATTTTAGTTAGTGTGTAATGTTGCTGTTTGAGCATAAACAATATCTGCAAAGTTACGAAGCTGAAAGTTCAATGCAAACGGAGATATCGTCTTTTTAAATTCTGGCAGTTTAATGCCTACAAAAATGGCTGGTAGGGACTACAACAAGTTACTTCCCGGGTTCATGACATCACAAACCCAGATAAACCCCACCCTCGGGAAAAGGCAGCAAAGGGGGCGAGGCCATGCTGCGCTGCTTTAGAGAAGAGAAAGAGAAAACTAGAGGTGCATGTAAAAATCTAATCATATATGAATCGCGATTCTGTCTTCTAACGATTCTAATGGATTCACGGGTTTCAAAATGAATGTTCAAAAGCAGCAGTTCTTAATACTGTTCCTCGCGTTGCCCCTGCTCTTCACACGCTCTGCATCTCTCTCTCTCTCTCTCTCTCATTCAACTCAGTTCCAACAATGAACTGTTCCAATTATACACTTATTTTCAGATATTAATGATGCCGTTGTTTACAATACAACCGAAGAACATGCCACTGAGGTAAGGGGCGGGACGATTAGACGCGCACCAGAGGCGGTTTAGCCAATCACAGCACACTGGGCTAGCTAACCAATCATAGCCCATTGCCTATTTCTGAGGGCGGGGCTTCATAAAAACAGGAAAAGATCAGTCCGTTTCTCAGAGTTCCACACAGTCTATTAAGCTGTGTGGAATAATGGTAAATTATTAAAAAAATTATGTGAAAAATATTTTTTTATTTTTTTTTTTAAACAAAGCATTAACACATGTTAGACTGCACCCCATAAACACAATCAAGCCTAGAAAAAACCCAGTGAACCACCCCTTTAATTATGATTTTAAGAGGTCTTAAATTTGGGGACGGAGAGACCAGAATTGCGATATGGCTGAATGTGACGATTAAACTTCAAAAGGCTATGATTTCATTAAATAAATACAAGCGCTGCACGTTCAAAGTCCAGTGCTGCGCTGCTTAGTGTTCTGCTGTTACCGGGGAAGCAGTTATATTTCTACCAAACGCTCCACCTGCTGTCAGAGAATGAATGAGCATTTTCAATAAAACCGTTGTTTTGTTCAGTTCAGACAAATGCAAAAATCGACCCATGATTTTACCCTGCAAACACGCAGAGCTTTAAATGTGAACTGGTGGATCGATAAGAAGACAATGCATTATAAAAATCTAAACAGAATAGGGGTGTGCGATATGTATGGTCTGCGATAATATCGTAATTGTTGTTTTAACGATGTGCAATTTGATATTATCGAGTATATCGCGGAAAGCAAACAAAACACCCACAGATTGCGCGCATACATTGCATGATGAAGTCTAGCAAGTTAGACTAGTGTGCGTGCGCATTTATAGTGTTCTTTCACTGCATGAATCAGTCTATTAAAATGCATTTAGAATGACATAATTCAAGATATGAGGCAGAAAATGTATATATTTATATCATTTCATATAGTTAATATCACACGAAGAGTGCCGTTTTTTTTTCTCCAAAAGTCAGCATGATTACATACAATATTGATTTTATACAACAGTTCAATAAACAAGAAGTTAATATTAAGAGACTTAAGTTTTAGACACCATATTTCCTGTTTTCGCTCTATTTCTCCAACAAAAATCATTCCAAACACAGCCACAGCACTGTTTTGCGTCTCTGAACAACACGACAGTGTTTCGTTCCTGAATGAATCAACCGTTTAAATGATTTGGTTCATTCGCAATGACTCACTTAATAGTGATTTGCTGCCACGTACTGGCAGTTTTAATTTCACATTTAAGGTACCTTTTCATTTTTAAAATAATTTCAAACATCAGTTTTCAATGTTTTATGTTTAAAATATCAAAACATTATTTATGCATTTGTAACTGCAGGTTAAAGTATTCCATGTCCCTCAGAGCTGCATTAAACAGTGTGTAAATACATCTAAATGACACTTCTAATGCACCTTCTGTGTTTCCACTGCATTGCAAAGATCAATTTTGTTGATGCTGATTTCATTTGCTTGGTAACAGCCCAAATGCAAGAATTTGACCCAAAAGATGGTGCACACTTTTAGAAAAAATGGCTTAAAGATAAAAATGCCCATAAAACCTTGTTGGAAATGATTACTTTCTATCACTGCTGTGAACTGACCACACAGAATATGACGAATATAAAAAAATTCAGGAGTCAGCTGTCAGCACAATTAGAGATAAGATATCAGCACAATAACACACTATAGCTAAATATTGTCTAATTATCGTTATCGATAAAATCCCAGAAAATATTGCAAAGATCAATTTTGTTGATACTGATTACATTTGCTTGGTAAAAGCCCAAATGCAAGAATTTTACTCAAAAGATGGTGCACACTTTTAGAAAAAATGGCTTAAAGATAAAAATGCCCATAAAACTTGTTGGACATTTCTATCACTGCTGTGAACTGACCACACAGAGTATGAAGAATATAAAAACAATTCAGGAGTCAGCTGTCAGCACAATTAGAGATAAGATATCAGCACAATAACACACTCAGCAAAATATTGTCTAATTATCGTTATTGATAAAATCCCAGAAAATTATAGAGATATCATTTTTTGTTAATATCGCACACCCCTAATTTGTTATTTAATTGATATAATAATTTATTGATAATAATTGTTTAAATTAATATAACAATTAATACTTTTGATAATATAATAGTTAATACTTTTGACTCATCTATTTTCTTAAAAATGGTTTAAAGGCTGAAATGTAAAGTTTATCATTTCATAAAACTTTGTTTTTGTGAAAACTTGTATCTAAACCAAGTTATGCTTTTTACACTAATTTTACAGTTTAATATGGTACTAAAGACATTGCCCTACCCCGCTCATATGGTATTAATTTTATTTGTGCAGGTCTTAAATTTGAGCTTAAAAATCATGCAGAAACCCTGTAAGGAACTGGTTTTAAGAGGAATCAGAACAAGTGTTGTTATATTATATTCCCATTTCTACTTCAAACTCAGCTGTGTTGTGCTGCAGGGCGAGTTTGGTGTGTACCTGGTATCTGACGGTTCCAGCAGACCTTACCGCTGCAAGATCAAGGCACCTGGCTTTGCCCACTTGGTAATTAATTAATTTTACTATTATGATTTAGTTTTTGTTAATGGATTCACCAATTATAAAATAAGCTTTATAAGTGCATAAATATATAAAAAGAACATACACTACCATTCAGAAATTTTAGGTCAGTAAGGTGTGTTTTTGAAAGAAGATTCTTATGCTCAGCAAGGCTGCATTTATTTGATCAAAAATACAGTAGAAACAATGATATTGTAAAAATGTATTTTAAAATGTAATTTATTCCTGTGATGGCAAAGTAGTCTTTATTGTTTACATGATACTTCAGAAATCATTCTAATACTCTTTAATACTATTCTTGATGCTCAAGAAGCATTTCCTATAATTATCAATGTTGAAAACAGTTGTGCTGCGTAATATTTTTGTGGAAACCATGATACATTTTTTTTCAGGATTCTTAGATGAATGCAAAATGCAAACAAAAAAACCAAAAGCATTTATTTTAAATAGAATTTTTTGAACATTATAAATATCATGAGTGTCATTATTGATCATTTTAATGCTAAATAAAAGTAAGTATCCATTTCTTTTAAAAAAAGAAAATCTACAACTTTTGAACGGTAGTGTATGTAGAACGGCTGCAAATACTGCAGACTTTATCTTTGACCTTTTCCTGTTTGTGTTGTGATGTTGCTCAATGATGTGGTCTGTTTTGTCCTGTTTTTAGGCTGGTTTAGATCAAATGTCTAAAGGACACATGCTTGCTGACGTGGTGGCAATCATCGGTAAGTTTCTCTCTCATTGATACACTTCTCAGTTCTGTCTGTTTTGTAGATTTGCATATCACGGCAATGAACTGCACATTTGTGTGAAGTATTACATTTAAATAAGAGGCCAGTAGCACTATTATATCATAAAATCTTCTCTGTTTTCACTAATTCCCTGTTCTTCTAACTTGTACTGTTCTTAACAATGAATGAAGCTTAGTATTGTTAACACTTCTCATATTATTGCCGCCTTAAGATGAATCGCTGTTTGTATTCCTCATTTGTAAGTTACTTTGGATAAGTAAATTACTTTGTAATTTGATTTCATAGTATTAAAAAAATAATCACATTTTGTTGCTTTGCAGCCTGAAATGAATGTCCGTCTTCATTTCAGGCTGCAATGCAGCAAAATGTGATTATTTTAAAGGGGGGTGATTCTTTTCTATGCCCACTGTAAATAGTATTTTCTAGTAAAACATACTCCAATAATCTGCTTTATTTATAACTTATACAAATATTTTTTACAGTTTATATAATCTTTAATGAATCATTAGTTAATGAACATTTTATATTGTTACAAATGGCATGAAACCTTCATTCATATATTTTAATATTCATGTTTGAATATCTGTTCTGATCTGATTTAAATCTACCATCTGCTCTGTGATTGATAGTTTATACTTTTTTGTGTGTTTTTCTAGTGCTGTCAAACGATTAATCGCTATTAATCGCATCCAAAATAAAAGTTTTTGTTTACATAATATATGTGTGTGTACGGTGTATATGTATTATGTATATATAAATACACACATATACAGTATATATTTTCAAAATATATACTGTATATGTGTGTGTACTGTGTATATGTATTATGTATATATATAAATACACACATATACAGTATATATTTTGAAAATATTTACCGGTATTTACATGTATATATATTTATATTCATATAATTTATATTATATATATATATATATATATATATATATATATATATATTGGCTGTGCGTTTTAATGTAAATATGCATTTACTGTACATTCCTTGCCAAAACCATATTTCTACAGTGCAAGGTAATTTCAGGGTGGTATTGTGATGATTAATAATGACACGATCATGTCAGAGAATTCTGTGTCAAAATAAAATGGGTCAAGCACCATGTGCTGTTTACACCCTTTCAGAAATCACAAAAAATGTCAGTTTTCACCATCATGACAATAATTAAGACATTCCAATCAAGAGGAAATGTTACGAATCTGCCTGGAAGAGGATGTGTCTATATTATACACATTTCACCTCCTTGAACATGAGCTCCATGTTCTATATTTTACCATGAGTCATAAAAGTCTGATGTATCAAATATGATACTTAGCAAAAACACATATGCAGATTTATTATTATTATTAATGGATTATGTCTAAAGGGTCAATGAACTCTTCCATTTCAAAAAAATTAGATTTTTCAGACTATTATTTTATTTTGTCAGGCTTTACAGGGTTAATGCTGTGTGAAAATCTCTGAAAATTAATCTGACATAGGAGAAAATATATCTTTAAAAAATTTAGTGTTTTATTAGTAATTTGATGTTGCCCTGAGCCTCAACCTGTTGTCTTTTTCCACAGGTACTCAGGACATCGTGTTTGGTGAAGTGGACCGTTAAGGACACCAGTGTCTGATCATGATTCTGTCTTTGAGATCCATTCTAGTGATGTTATGACAGAAGTTACTCTAATTTCTCTATTTAAATGCTTATGAAACCGAATAAATATTTTAAAACCTGGAAAAACCTCAAATTCTGTTTATTTAACATTACAAGAGCTGGTCGTAAAAGTGCGAACTTGCACGTAGATTTCATGCAGACAATTTTTTTTTCCAAGGATCAGCAGTCTAAAGCAGATCACATGATTTTCGGCTCTTTTTCCTCTTCGTCACTCAGGGTGGGGGTGGTTTAAACTTCAGATCTGACATATTTTCACCACAACTTCCCTCTTGTCTGCCTCTGATGTGCAGTTTTACATCTGTTCACTGAAAGTCGTCTTTGGAGGTGTGCATCCCGTGAGGTTGTACGCAGAAGCAAAGCCAAGTTTTTATGATGATGATGATGATGAAGGTGGGGTTGCCCATCTCTCTTCTTTCTATTTGGCTCAGCTTCGGCAGTGCTGGTAAGTGTTAAATGTTAGCGCTCTTTATCGCAAGCGAACGCTGTGTTTTGCGTGCTGTTACGTTGATACCAAAGTTACAGGTTTACATTTACATTATCAACTCATTTAGGTTTTCAACTTCAACTCTAAGCTGCTTTTTCATCTTGAAAATATACTGAATAAGTGTAATAATTTTGAAAATGGCAATTAACAATTGTAAATGTATTAGGTTGACTTTCCCTTTTTAGGGAAGGCCTGAAGGCTATTCCAATTTTTTTTTTTGTTTTTTTTTTTTTTTTTTTTTTTTTTTTTTGGTATGTAACAAACGAAAACCTTGCGAGAACAGTGGAAATGTATCTTTTCATTTTATTTATTTAACATTTTATTTATTTTTAGTTTTCAGTAGTAATTTTGTCTGCTAAACGTGAAGATTAACACATTATGCTTCCTCAGAACTTTGTTTTTGTTCATAAATTATGAAATAATGTCACTAGGAATGTGCGCTCTGATCACATCTTGAATATGGAAGTATGCAGGGATTTTATAAAAGGTTTTTATTATGTATTTTGAAAAAGCGTACAAAATGAAGCAAGGGATGTTTAAAAATCCAATGCGCATCTATGTAAATGTTACAATCCAGCAATCATAAAAGTCTGAAGTGAGCGCCTTGGTTAGTCAACATCTATATAAAGTTCACTTTTCACATTTCTTGTTTTCACAGTCCTTATATCTGAACTTTGATGTTGGAAACTTTGTTGCCAGGAAGTAGCCTCTTCTCATTCTGTCAACAAAGCTTAAACCACACAATAGGACTCCATAGTACAATTACAACTACTTAACCAAAGCTTGCAAACAGATGAAATGCACAAGTAACATTTTTCACCATATTCACATTGACTGGTGCATGTGAAACCAGCGCTACTTCTTAAATTTAGGTTGTGGCTATATGAGTTTTGCTGGTCCACTTCTCTTCTGCATCTCTGTAAATGAGGATGCTATATACATTGAACTAAACAACAGGGTTTAAGGTTTTATGAGCTTTTGTAGTGTTTTCTATTCTTTATTTCTTTTTTTTATGCTTTAATTCTCATAGATAAAAATGTGGTTGAATGGATGCTAAATCGAAGTTCTCTGATGCAACACGTTTTTGGCATCAAGATGAGATCATGCATTTTGATCAACCAACAGTATTTTTGTCAACATGTTGCACTATAATGAATCCATTAAACCCCAAGCTAATAAAACACAATGTGTGAGTGTAGTTTAATACATAGTCACACGTCTCTCTGTTTTAGATTATGCAGTGCTGTATTTTTATTTTTATATATATATATATATATATATATATAGTAACTGGTTTCACTGTAAGCATGCGTGCGGTCAGTGGACTTGTGTCTGCAAATTTACATGAAAAGAGAAGTAGCACTATTCTTAAGGGGGTCTGAATACTTTCCGTACCCACTGTATAGTAACTGGTTTCACTGTAAGCATGCGTGCGGTCAGTGGACTTGTGTCTGCAAATTTACATGAAAAGAGAAGTAGCACTATTCTTTAGGATATGATACTAGGTGAGAAACATCACACATGCACTTGCTATTTCTCTAAAACTTAAGCACATTATTTAGGCATTAGTCTCACAAAAGCCTTTTTTTTTTTTTATATATCCGTGGCTTTTTTGCTACATTTTCTGCGCATGTAATTAAAAATGATTGATTATTAAAATAAGTATTTAACAAATATTGTCCAATGATTGTCTTTAATGTTGTGTATTGATTGTCTGATAATTAAAATTTGTTTATAGTTTAAACACAAGTGATGTCTTATCTTTCATGCTGTATAAACGTTATAAGATCATCACCAATGCTTTGATACAATTCTAATGATGTGATGCATCAATTTTTGCAATTAACTAATAACGACAAATTGACAATTTACAGCAGATAAAGAGTTTATGCACTAGTCCTATGTAGGAGAGACCTATAAAACGGACTCATGGACCATTTTGTGTAATAATAAAAAACATATTTTCAGTGCAAGTAATTTTTGTAAAACTGTAGCACAATATGTTGAGGTTTTTTCTTTTCCTAATTAGCTTCATTTTTTTTAAGATGCGATGAGTTTGAAAGAGACGAAGATATGCTACATCTTGGACGCGGTACTGTTCATCTATGGGATTGTTCTCACTGTCCTGTACTGCAGAATGAAGGTACTGTATATATATATATATATATATATATATATAATTCATTTGAATAAATTGAATTTGTTTAAAACTAGTCTAAATCTCATACAACATGCCTGATTTGAGTGTATGTCATCCTTAAACTATTTGGTAAACGCTATTAGATTTAAGCTATTAATTTTATTACAAACAATATCTTTGTCTTATATATACAGGGGCTGGACAAAATAATGTGAATGCCTGGTAAATAGGCAGTATTTTTTATTAAGGCGTTTTGCCACCATTTGCCTTTAATACAGCTTCCAACATCATTAACAGATTCATACAGCTTTGTAATGGTCTCCATTTGATCTGCAGATGTGTTGGAGGAGGGAATCTGTGTCTAACTTTTCTCTTTAAAACTGTCCACATATTACAGACAAAGAAAAGATAATCACAGTGTTTGTCTATCACTGTTGTCTACAAATGATAACCTCTATATAAATGGGTTTTCACATTATTTTGTCTACACACACAAATATATATATATATATATTACACACATTCTTCTGTAATGTAATATATGCATAAACATTATTATTATTATTCATTTATTTAATTATTCATTCATTGGCAGATGCGAAGTAAACAATCAGAAAGCTATTCAGGGGTAAGACTTTATCTATCTATCTATCTATCTGTCTGTCTATCGATCTAGTTTTGCATATTATATCTTTTTCAGAAAACCCTTATAAAATTGAAAAAATAAATAAATAATGAAACTGCTAGAAACAATGTGCTGTAACGTGCGACGTACAAAACCAGCTGATGGCCAGTGCATTCTGAGACCAGCAAATTACATTTATGTGTGTTAACGATTACTATCCTTAAAGTAACCCAAATGTGAGCAACATAAATTTCATAAGACTCAATCTTATTTCCAAAATTATCTGCTTTTGCTAACCGTCCCTCTCCTCCCCTTTCACACTTTTACATCCTGTCTTGAACTGTGTGATGCCTTTTTAAAAATGATTATATGTGTGTCTGCTTTTCAGCACGAAACCTTTCACACAATGTATGTACTCTGCCTGTATGTGGCCTTTTAATGTTTTTCATAATTGACACATTACGCTATATATACACTCTTAAAAATAAAGCTTCCAAAAGAGGGTTTTTGCAGGATGCCATAGAACAATAATTTTCGGTTTCCCCCCCAAAAAAACTTTCAGTCAGCAGTTTCTTAAAAGAACAATTTTTTTTGTTAGTGTGAAGAAATTTTCTGAAATCTCAAGAACTTTTTTTTTTACTACAAATGACTTTTTGTCCAGTGGAAAGGTTCCATGGATGTTAAAGGCTCTTCACAGAACCACAGATGCGAACTAAACACCTTTATTTTTAAGAGCGTAATATGATAAAAGAATACTGTTTGAACGTAATTTGACCATATGTGACGCATGACACTCATCTTTCAAAAACCTCTGAAGCCCTGCGCGTACACATTTCTTTTTTTGTGAGTGTTTGTATTGTTACAGGCTTTCTAATGTGTTTTTTTTTCTGATTGTTTACAGAAGAAAGATGCCGGTGAAGGGGTTTATGAGGTATTTTTGTTGCGTTGTGGTTGTTTAATACTCTGCTTAGCCATAGTTTAGACCTTTCTTGTGTGTATGTTTATATTCTTTATTTGTACTTTATTGCGTTCCACTGTATGATCATTGAAAGATACACAAAAACTGGTTAACAGACACACTAACATCATTTAACCATATATATATTTGAATATATGTATACATATATTCACACACACACACACACACACACACACATATATATTATTCATTTATATTACCACATATTATTCATATTATTAAGCAACTCTTCGAACGCAAAAGAATATTTAGATGCAGTATAAGATGCTGTTATATAGTAAGTACTGTAGTGATAACATGCAGCAATTTCATAGCATTTAACTGATGTACATTCAATTTCTGAAGCCTTGTGGTTGATCTGGTGAGCTTCAATTGAAATGGCGCTGACTCTCTGCCACATCCGTTTTGTCCTTCTCTCTCCTCCACACCTCAGGGTCTCAAGCCTCACGATCAGGACACATATGAGACCATCAAAATGAAAAAAGGAAATAAATAAGACTCGAAGCAAAAGGAGAGAAGCAAGTTTCTGGACTTAATACCACTGTCATCTTAAGCATCTACCTACTGTAAATAAGCTGTCAAACAATTACAAGAAGAATATGTTTTGTTTATACTGTAATAACTTTTGTTAATCACTAACATCAGGCTTTTTGTTTGCTGTTTGTTTGGCAGACGGACTCCAAATAGAGATAATTAAATAATCAAACAGAATGCCAAAGGAACATGTATTTTTGTATGATCATTCTGCTGGTTTAATCATTTAAATGTTTTTTTTTTTTTTAATGAATGTATTTTCCTGTTCGCCTTAAAACTACATTTTAAGCTTCTAACATGTATACCGCAGCTGCGTGTCACTATTTTTCGAGGCTAACTTCCTGCTCTAGCTTCTATAGCAACATGCCACCAACCCCACAGAGTCCGAGTCATTTCCTGTTTTAAAGAGTACATGAGTGGTCTGACAAAAAGTGCATCTGACTTTGACCACAGGTGTGACAGATGGAAACAGAGCTGTGTTTGATTGTATATGTGTGAAGGACTTTTTTTCCCATTTGTTTAAGAATAAGCTCTCATATTGTTTTGCTCTGTGGCAATAATAGTTTGTTTCTGCTACATGTGGCATTTGAGAAAACAACTATATATGAAACAAACATTATATACCACTGATGGTCAGAATTTACCTTAAATTTATTATAAGAGTAAATTAAATTAATTAAATGATATATATTAACTAATTAATGTCCAAAAATTGTGATTGTTTCTCTAGTTATGCTTACACTGTGTTTTTCTTTTTTCTTTCAATATCTAATACTGTCATCATGAAATGGTCTCATTTCCTTTCCATAAAATAATCTGTTTTCGGTTCTTACATCAATAGATTTCCAGATAGTGGTGATGATAAACATTTTTTGTCAAAATTAACAAGAATTAAATTTGTATTTTTTATTAATTGTTTTTTATTATTTTCTTTGCTATTTAATCAGCTTGTAATTCAAACACACTTACAGTAAGTAATACGAAAAATAATGAGAGTACTGTATTTAGACGGTGAAATGACATGGTCTTCTTTATTGCAAAATTGTCTTTTTTCAGTCTTACATCAATAGATTTGCAGACAGTGGTGATGATACACAATCCTACTATCTGTAAAATAAATACAACTGTCAAAACAGTGCCTACAATTCTAATCTCTTATAATTAAATTGTCAGGTTTTATTTTATTTTGTCAAATGTAAAAAGAATTGTAAGAATATAAAAAGAATATATTTTGACTTTGAAAATTAAAAAGAATAAAACGTTTATTTTTTATGAATTATTTCCTGATATTTTCTATATTATTTGAGCACCTTGTAATGTAATCCCATTTACAGTAATTAAGACGAAAACTCAAAAGAGTAAAATTACTGTATATAGACAGTAAGATTACATAGTTTTCTTTTTTCGAGACAAAATACTTGTAATTCATGCAGAAAAGTTACAGTGTAGCATGTCTGAATGTGTGTATGTAATCTATCAACAACACTGGAATCAAATACGGTAATAATCAAACCGTGATGCTTCTTATCACTGCAAATATTATTTGGTTAACAAGATTTCATTTTATTTTTCACAAGATTGTCACAACAGCAGTAAATGCACTATATGTTTTGCCTACTGAGTACATAGTTGACATCCACATCTAGTCTAGTCACCTTTATTTCTATAGCACTTTATACAATACAGATTGTTTCAAAGAAGCATCAAAGTAATAAGCAGGAAAATAATAGTAAATCTAATCAATTATTAAACAAGTTCAATTCAGCTAAGCATCTCTACGTAAGACAATAGTGTTGTTATTCAGCTCAAGTCAATTCAATATCAAGCTTTTTTTTGTTCTCATTCAATAGTACCAGTTCCTTCAAATTGACAATAGTAATAGTTACAGCAAAAATAATTTTAATTGATTTAAATAGTGTTTCTTTAGTGAGGCATGACATTATCGTTACACATGCCAAACTGATTCAGTTACTGCTTCCTTCAGCTGTCACTCTATTTTTCTTGAGACAGAGAAAGTTAAGTCTTCGCTCACAGTTGTCAGGTTTCCAAACAATCTTTTTTTTATCAAACACTCCACAGCGCTGATCCACAGTAGGGCACTGTGGCTCTCCCTCCAATGACCAGCCCTTATATTCAACATTATTTCCATTTACCCAAAACCAATGACCTGCTATGAACCGTAGACCAATCCACACATCATCCGCATGGGCTGGTGTGCTCTTATTCTTCGCCTCTCTCATCATCAGATCGGAGGTTAGGCTGGCCAGATCAACGTGCATTTGTCTGCAGTATTCCAGGGCCTCAATCCAAGTGTTTTCCTTCTGCACCAGGATCAGCTCAAAGACCTCCATACAATAAAACGGTATAGATAAAAAGCAAGTGGCATCATGCATTTTACCATTTGATTTTAGGACAGCAGCACATTGTTCATGCAAAGCATCAGGTTGTCCAGCGTCCCACATGACATTAGATGCATTCTCACCTCCGCTCCATTTCCACAGCAGTGGGCTTTGGGAATCTCTCTGAAGTCCAATCCAGAAATATTCAGAAGTGATCTTTGGATTCGCCGAGAGTAGTTTCACTTCTATATTGCTGGCGGTGGAGAGGTCATCATGGTACTTTCTGCAGTACAGTTGTGCATCCGTCCACGTCATGTTCTCATTCACATAAATGTGTCGTCTGTAGAGGCTTGTGTTCACAATAAAGAAACACAAAAACAGAAACGCAGTCACTGTAGCCTTTATTGCCATATTGCCAATGTGTCCAGTGTTGGAACATCAGCAGAAATGCAGTTTTCAAGTCCACATTTATTTATTAACAATGATTTGATGCCACACCTCTCCAATGATTTTCTACATAACCGACCAATGAAAAGCAGCCCTGACCAATTAAAGGTTTGGCTCCTCCCCTTTTCTCCTGCATTGCACACCCCACCATTGAGAAAGGTAGGCCTATATACTGTATCACAGGACAAAAACAAAATGTGATTTGCTGTACAAATGTGTGAAGGAAGTGGAAATGAACTGTGTATCTTTCATATTGTAGTTTTCATTGATCATCACTCTTCATTTCCATCCTCAACTACTCAAAATGTACGAACATTTTCATGCCTACTGTTGCTACGTCCGACAAGCTATGGCGTGCTTACACCACACATCATGTTCTCATGCAGTGAAAAATATATTGCGGAGCAAAGAAGACACTGACAAAAGAAATTAAAATTTTTTAAAAGAAATTCAAACTATAAACATAGTTTTGTGGCCCTTTAATGTGTCGTGACAGATTGCTGTAGCACCTCAGTTCAAGCGGCACGTGAACCGATCATCTCTTCTACTATTTAGTTCACGAAATAAACATGAATGAACATCAGAAGGAATTTGTTTCAACCATGGAAAGACGTCAATACACACCATTTTTCAAGTTCAAATCTACCGATGTTAATCTACTCTCCTGTGACTGTCTGGTTGGTTGGTTTGTCGGACAAAATGGCAGATTCGGTGTTATGATTGGTCAGATTCTCGGGGAAGGGTTGATTAAAAAAGTCAGGATCATGAGAATCAATGAGAATTGTGAGATATATTGCAATTACCATTGTGAGAAAAAATGTCAGAAATCTGAGTTGATATTTTGCTATTTTTTACTCAAAATTGCGATGAAAAAATCTGAATTGTGAGATAAAAAGTCACAATTACCTCTTTTATTTTTTAACTCATGGTGGAAATAAGTTTCCATATATATCCAAATGAAAAATCTCCTCATGAAAAAAAAAATGTAGGATTGGATTGGATTGTCAATTTTTGTGACTTTAAAATATTACATATGTTGCGTTTGAGCCTGATTTGAACCATTTATTGAATGTTACAAAAAACTTTGTGGTTTCCTGTCTGTATGAATGTCAGTGTCAGTGGAAATGAGGATCCATCACATTATGTATGTACAGAGGGCGCCGCAGCATGTCTGTTCATATAAAAAAGTGGATATGATTTTAAATGACTGTATTTCACTAATGTTCTAATCCATTCTAAATATTTATCTTTAAGGGTTGATTAAAAAAGTCAGGATCATGAGAATCAATGAGAATTGTGAGATATATTGCAATTACCATTGTGAGAAAAAATGTCAGAAATCTGAGTTGATATTTGCTATTTTTTACTCAAAATTGCGATGAAAAAATCTGAATTGTGAGATAAAAAGTCACAATTACCTCTTTTATTTTTTAATTCATGGTGGAAATAAGTTTCCATATATATCCAAATGAAAAATCTCCTCATGAAAAAAAAAATGTAGGATGGGATTGGATTGGATTGTCAATTTTTGTGACTTTAAAATATTACATATGTTGCGTTTGAGCCTGATTTGAACCATTTATTGAATGTTACAAAAAACTTTGTGGTTTCCTGTCTGTATGAATGTCAGTGTCAGTGGAAATGAGGATCCATCACATTATGTATGTACAGAGGGCGCCGCAGCATGTCTGTTCATATAAAAAAGTGGATATGATTTTAAATGACTGTATTTCACTAATGTTCTAATCCATTCTAAATATTTATCTTTAAAGTTTATTAAAACAACTATTTTCTGGAGCAACTTTTTCTTTTGTCTTGCTTGCTCTGACTTTACATTAACTATCTATCGATCTTTCATAATCTTAAGATACTTCTTTAGTTTTCTTTGTTAACTTAAACAGAGTTAGCAATACTTTAGGAGATGCTGTAAATAAAGGTGCCATTGAAACACTGGCCATTTTAAAAAGGCCCGAGAGGCAAATCAGAAGATGCAAAGAATTATCGTTTAACCTTTAAACTGCAGGACAACACGATTAGACAAATTCCCCTCAGAAACAAGTTTAATGGTCAAATGTTTCCTCATGTAAAAACAGGATTTGGTTACTGCGCATGTTTTCCGGCACATATTTGACATGAAGAATCAAAGATGGTGACGTGACTCAACATACTGTAAGATCTAAGATCTTTCAAAGCAGCTACCAGTATATCTACAATGACAGAATGCTTTCACAAATGTTATTTCTCATTTATTAAAGCGAGCACATTTTAATGTATTTAAGTGGAAATGATTAATGTAACATAAAAGCAACAAATTAGGAAAATTGGGAAATTACACTTTTGACATTGGGGGATTTCCAATATGTAGAAACCTTTTTTTTTTTCTTGCTGCATCTCATTCTGCTGTCTAGTTCCCTATCTCGTGAATCAGAAGGCCATGAACATTCAGTCCTGCATTAAAACATCACATCAACAATATCTTTGTTTATCATGTCTTTATTTCTGTTAAAATCAGTTTAGGCTATTTATTTTTCCCTATGTCTCAGTTTCATCCATCATTTCTTTTACGATTTCCCTTTAACTAAAGTAATTTCCTTCATAAAATCATTGTTTGGGAAGTGTCATAATTTTTGGCGTGAAAGCAACAGCCTAAGTACTTTCTCATTAAGCATTCTTTTCTTTAATTTGTAGTCTTAATTTGTTATTTTATATATCTTTTTGATCTGCATTTGTTGTGAGTTGTATATGTTTTTTTATGCATGTATAAATTATAAATCACATAATTCATCAGTGTTCGTGAGAGAAGTAGAGCTCGGTAATCGAATCATTCTTTTGAATCTTTTCAATGAATCGGGGGAAACTTCACAAAACTAGACTCGAGTTCTCAAAAGAATGGTAAACTTACATTGATTGTAGAAACAAAATGGTGCCAATGTTTTCTACGATCCTCTTGGAGATGCGATTCTTTTGGGAAACTATCAGGGTATCTTCCGATCATTCCATATATCCATTTAAAAAAAAAAAAAAAAAAACCGACCTAATCCGGGCCTCGGGGCTAGTTAACA
>NW_015666172.1:665008-672035 GCF_001515625.1 Sinocyclocheilus rhinocerous
AAAAAAAAATCGGACTGATCCGGGTCTCGGGTTTATCCTGCAGATTCGTTCACAGAGGTAAACAACAAACTAGACTGGAGGTCAGTAAATGGCTTACTTTTTGGTCTGTTGGTCCCACAAAGTTATCGTATTGCTTCAGAAGACTTGGAATATAGCACATACAGTCAAAAGGATTACTTTTATTACTTCTGAGTCCTTTTGTAAGTTTGAAACCTTAAAACCCAGAAGGCAGTTCCGTGTGGAAAGCGGAATTCCACTTTTGTGTTGCTACAGAAGCAAGAATGTCATGTGTCTAAAGCGACAGGGTGAGTAAATGATGACAAATTTAGCAGGTATAGCTTTTAAATATTAACTTTCTGCTAGATTTAGCCACTGAATTAGACCACCCCTTTACAAATTCAGACATTTCAGCAAATGCATACGATTAAAATGACTCGCACACGGGCTGTTTTTGATTGGCTAGTCAGTGTATGGAACATAGATAGTTATGATTCCGTTACGAGTCAACAGCTTTAATACACTCTTAAGAAAATGGTTCTAAATAGTGTCAGATTAGGGTTCTAGGAGATATAACATTTACATAACATTTTAAGTTAATTTTTTATTAATATTATTATTTTTTTAAAATAGTATTTATTAATATTGTTTTTACTCTATCTGCCTGGTCTTATAATATCTTGTAGCCTCTATTAGGGATTAACTTTAAAGCAAGCTGTGTCAGTTAGGAACATTTATTTATTTATTTATTTTTAATTGACATGGGGAAACTCTAACAACAGTAACTGAATACATTAATAAATGATAACTGACACTGAACATGAATAAAGACATAAAATACATTTAAAAAACACAAAATAGATGCAATAGAAGCACAAAAAAAAAGTCAATTTGAAATGATTTGATTGGGAACCCAGTTACAATTCAATAATGAAGAAGTAAAGAACTCTAAACTCCAGCACAAAGAAACTTTTTCCACATAAAAGGGTTCTTCAGGATGAAATCTTTTTAAATAGAAAGAACCTTTTACAGTAGTTTTATTTAATGGTTTAAGAAAGCAAAATAAGTACAAACTAAAGTAAATAAGTATTCAGACAGAAAGATTAACCTATAGCACATCTATATTAAAAATAGTATTTATTAATATTGTTTTTACTCTATCTGCCTGGTCTTATAATATCTTGTAGCCTCTATTAGGGATTAACTTTAAAGCAAGCTGTGTCAGTTAGGAACATTTATTTATTTATTTATTTTTAATTGACATGGGGAAACTCTAACAACAGTAACTGAATACATTAATAAATGATAACTGACACTGAACATGAATAAAGACATAAAATACATTTAAAAAACACAAAATAGATGCAATAGAAGCACAAAAAAAAAGTCAATTTGAAATGATTTGATTGGGAACCCAGTTACAATTCAATAATGAAGAAGTAAAGAACTCTAAACTCCAGCACAAAGAAACTTTTTCCACATAAAAGGGTTCTTCAGGATGAAATCTTTTTAAATAGAAAGAACCTTTTACAGTAGTTTTATTTAATGGTTTAAGAAAGCAAAATAAGTACAAACTAAAGTAAATAAGTATTCAGACAGAAAGATTAACCTATAGCACATCTATATTAACTAATTAAATAGGCTTTAAAAAGAGTTTCTATTTTAAAGTGATTTTAATGTTTGTCTCTTTAGGCTAGTTTAGGCTTGTTATCATCATAAATAAATCAGATATTTCATTTCATGGTTTATTGGCACAGAGAAAGTTGAATCTCTGCTCACAGTCCACAGGTTTCCAAACCATACTATTACGGTTCAGAACTGCACAGCGCTGATTTATGGCAGGGCACTGGAGCTCTCCAACTGAAGACCAGACCTTATATTCAAAAGCTTCTCCATTTGCCCAAAACCAGTGCCCAGCGATAAAGCGCAGACCAATCCACACATCATCAGTCAGGGCTGCTCTGCTCTTATCTCTTGCCTCTGTCATGAGCTCATCTGAGTTCAGTATGGCCAGATCTTTGTAGTTTTGTCTGCAGTATAGCAGGGCCTCTTCCCATGTGCTTTCCTGCTGCACCGCAGTCAGCTCCGAGTCCTCCATACAATAAAATGGTATAGGCCAATCACAATGAGCATCATGAATTTTAGAAGAGGAACTTTTGACAGCACAACAATATTCATCATCATAACTTGGTTGGTTATTGTCCCACTTGATATCATTCGCAACCTCACCTCCGGTCCATGTCCACCGCCACGACCAACTATTTCTCCTGAGTCCAATCCAATAAAAATCCTCAGTGATCTGCGGATTATCAGAGAATGGTTGCAGTTCTTCATTGCTTACGGTGGACAGGTCATCATAGTTATTCTTGCAGTACAACTGTGCATCTGACCAGCTCATACTGTTATTCACATAATAGTGTTTTCTGTTGAGGCTGGTGTTCAGTCCAAAGAGACTCAAAAACAGGAAAACAGTGACTGTAGCTTTTGTTGCCATATTGCCAATGTATCCAGTGTTTTAACATCAGCAGGAATGCCCAAAGTGAGGATCACAAGTCCAAATTTGTGAGGATTTCTTTCTTATAGACCAGTAAGACAGCGTTGACCAATCGAAGTTTAGTCTCTACTTGTAAGACTCCTCCTCTTGACTCCTTTTTCCTTTGTGTTGCTTTTTATTGGACTCCCCAACCCTGGAGAGTGTCTTCTTTTTATGCTCTGAATGAAGAAAATGTGAACTGACACAAAATAATGCACAAATTCTTTCATGAACAGTATGTCCACCTTTAAGGCAAATCAAATGTTTTTGTATGCTCAAAAACAAAACAAAACAATAATAATTTCACAATCAATTACTATCAGTCACAATAAATTATTATTATTGCAGCAGACTGATCAACTATTTATCTGTTCTGGCCCACTGTAGATCTTCGCTATATAATGATATTGATAGAGGCAGACTTCTTCACGTTTTGTGTGTTACTTTAATATAGTGTGTTATTGAAACTGAAGAAGTGTCCTTTTTAAAAAAAATGACCTGTCATGCAAATCAGAGGATGCAAATATTGTTAACTTCCAAACTAACTGAAGGACAAAATAAACAAATTGAAATTGACCTCAGAAACAGGTAAAGTGCTTCTGAATATGCAAAAGTGAAAATATTTACTGTATAATGTGCATTAAAGTCTTTAATATGAAAAATGGATATACATTTTGAGGTTTGTAAAGGATTGCATTCAGCAGTGCTATTAAAATATGATTTTTTTTTAAGAACTTTTAAGAATATCTTTCAGATGATGTTTTCTGTCAAGACCATTTAGAACATGTTAATCAGAAAAGAGTACATGATCTAATTAAGTTATCCCAACATAATTCAGTCATGTTAACTTTACTCTTTTTGTCCTGTGTTAATGTTTAGGTTGTTAATGTGCCATTTTTATCAATAAAGCAAATAGCTTTATTTAGATATAAATAGTTTATTTCAGAGATCCATCTGTCTTTTAAAAAAAATCTGAACTTTATACAGTGCATTACAATATACAGTAAAATAGTGATTAGTAGCGGTGTCCATTCCTGATCCTGGAAGGCCAACGTGCTGCAAAGTTCAGCACTGATCAACTATTTATCTGTTCTGGCCCACTGTAGATCTTCGCTATATAATGATATTGATAGAGGCAGACTTCTTCACGTTTTGTGTGTTACTTTAATATAGTGTGTTATTGAAACTGAAGAAGTGTCCTTTTTAAAAAATGACCTGTCATGTAAATCAGAGGATGCAAATATTGTTAACTTCCAAACTAACTGAAGGACAAAATAAACAAATTGAAATTGACCTCAGAAACAGGTAAAGTGCTTCTGAATATGCAAAAGTGAAAATATTTACTGTATAATGTGCATTAAAGTCTTTAATATGAAAAATGGATATACATTTTGAGGTTTGTAAAGGATTGCATTCAGCAGTGCTATTAAAATATGATTTTTTTTTAAGAACTTTTAAGAATATCTTTCAGATGATGTTTTCTGTCAAGACCATTTAGAACATGTTAATCAGAAAAGAGTACATGATCTAATTAAGTTATCCCAACATAATTCAGTCATGTTAACTTTACTCTTTTTGTCCTGTGTTAATGTTTAGGTTGTTAATGTGCCATTTTTATCAATAAAGCAAATAGCTTTATTTAGATATAAATAGTTTATTTCAGAGATCCATCTGTCTTTTAAAAAAAATCTGAACTTTATACAGTGCATTACAATATACAGTAAAATAGTGATTAGTAGCGGTGTCCATTCCTGATCCTGGAAGGCCAACGTGCTGCAAAGTTCAGCTCCAGCCTGCCCTAACATACTCGCCTGGAAGTTTCTGGTGATCCTGAAGACCATGATTAGCTGGTTCAGATGTTTAATTGGGGTTGGAAATAAACTCTGAAGGACTGTGGCCCTCCAGGATCAAGACTGGACACCCCTGAAAGTGCTTATGTACTGTGTACAAACACGTAACTATTTTACAACTATTTCTATTTGAAGGTCAGGAACATCAAAAGCATCACTGTTAACAGTAGACCACAAATAACATACAGTATGTTACATCTCACATTTTTGCATAAACATTAAACTTAATTTTTCTACAAACAATTGGTACATACAGAGGCACAAGTTGTTTTACTTAAAAGTTCTGTCATCATTTACTTTCTCAACAAATGTTCCAAAACTGTAAGAGTTTTCCTGTGTGATTTTTTTTTTTAAACAATGGAAGTCACTAGGCACCAAAACTGTCGGTTTACCAACATTCTTTAAAATATATTCTTGTGTTCCACAGAATAAAGTCGTACAGGTTTGGAACAATCATTTCTGGGTGAGATATAATCCCTTTAATAAAAAAACTTCATCCTCTCACTCTTCTACTGTCCACTGAAAACAATTTGTAAAACCGCAATACAGTGACAGACGCTCTGAGCAATTTTAGAGAGCTCACCCCAGCCAAAAACAAATAAATAAAAGCCTACCTTTTTCTTAAAAGTCACTATTGGATTATTCAAATTTTTATCCTACATCTTATGAAAAACAGGGAATGCAAAAGCTATCAGCCCAAAAGGATTGTGTGGTCTTGGCTCTGGAGTAGGATGAGAAATGCTCAATGTCTTGAAGCAAAAGTTGAAATGTGCATTAAACCAGAAGTAGAATTTAAAGGTCTGAAGGACTCAATCATCATTATTAATTTAACTGTGGCTTTGTCCTTTATTTTATCCATGAAAGTCAAGTTCATTATCAAAGAGGGCATCCATGAACTTTAGTAGTTTACATTGACTTTTTATCCTATCCTCCAGTTCTGTGTCAGTTTCAGGCAAGCCAGATGGAGAAAAAAAAAAAAGACTATCTGTCAGTCTTTCTCTCCTAAAATGGCTCAGTGTAAAGCTGACGTCGTCATAGTCCACTGTCTTTGTCTGTATGAGGTGGATATGGAGAAAAACAAACAAATGATGAACACACAAAATTTCTGTTCACTAAAACATGTCAATGGTGAAAAAGTTCAGCTACATCACTTCACGACCTAAAATTCTTTTTAAGACCTAAAAGGTCATTTAAACAGGCAAAGATACCGCCAGTTGATTAAACATTTTTTTTAAATATGTAGTATCGGTGTTCATGACAATAGCACTTACATTTATGGGAAAAGAAATTCTTTGTTGCACTGCACAGCTGTATTGGCAGAAAGTAACTGATATTTAATAACTATAAACTGTAAATTTTTTAAAACCTTTTTTTCCTAATATATATTTAAGTCTATATTTCTTACCTTTACAAGGTCACATTTAGGATGGCACTTAAAGGGATAGTCTCTCATCATCTCACCCTCAAGCGGACGCAGATGAATATGATTTTTTTATTTCACAATGAACACAAACTGAGCAAAAAAATGCATCACTGTGAGTCCATTTAATGCAAGTAGATGGGTCCCTCAATGTTGTTGCTTCACAAACCACACAAAACGAACATGACAGTAATATGTGAGCTTCATAGTATGTCCAAATTCACAGTATTCATAAAGGAGTATGCAAAAAGTACCCAGATGACTTACTTCTTTACTACTTTAAGATTGTGAACTGCGCATCTGATGGTCAACTTTGAGGGAACCAACCCTCTGCATTATATGGAATCACAGAGATGGACTATTGTTCTAAAAATCTCAGTTTGGGTTCCACAGAAGAAAGAAAGTCATATACATGGGAGGGAATAAATGATGAGAGAATTTTCATTTTTGGGTGGAGTATCCCTTTAAGATACAAAATTACAGCAATTAGTCATGAATGAAAACAACAAAAATATATTTAAACTTATTAATAATTTGCATCGCAGTTACACTAACTTGTGTCAGTAATGACATTTAAACAAATAATCTAGCTATGGACAGAGTGGGTTGAGTGCAGATCACTCAACTTTGCAGAACTTTAACTGCAGATCACTCAAGAACGGAACTTCATTACACGAAGTCTCATGCTTATTATTAGTGACAGAGATTGTGTGAAAACATGTGGCAATTACAAATAAGCTTTTAATTATCTACATAAAATATATAAACCACTCGCTGGTTTGGTAGCACATAAAAGCCAAAAAAATAAAAACATCTTAGCAGTGGTCTTTATTCAAAGAGCCAAAGAGATATTTCACCAGAAGGTGAGCTTAAAAATTCTCACATTTAAATGTCTAGATTCGCTTTGGAGCTAAATAGCATTAAAAGTGGTTAATTGGCTCCAGGCACGTGCACAGGTAGGGCTCAACCTGTGCAGAGCACATGCCCTTTTTGCTCTTACACTCCGAAGTGCCCTTTTTTTGGTTAAAAATAAACACTGGTGGATTATCACAGTGCCAGCTTGATAGGTCGAGATAATATACCGAAAAAATTTACGTGGTAATGTAGGCTGAGTCTCGAGGGTAATAGACACACTAACACAGCCTTCGGTCTCTTTCGCTTTGATAGGTCATTCTTCAATCGATTTCTGTGCTGTGCAGGTTACAAGATCAGCACATGATCGTCCTC
>NW_015666172.1:672103-710051 GCF_001515625.1 Sinocyclocheilus rhinocerous
TTTGTGTTTTTTTTTTTTTTTTTTTTGCTTTATTGGACGTATGTGACCTGTGCTGGCAAAATGAGTCACAATGAGCAAATTTTCAAAAATGTGTTATTTTATGTTCACATTCTCCATTAAAAGACCTTCAGAATGATGTATGATTTGCTGGAATCGAACGAAAAATGACTGAGGTACACCCGTTTGATGTTGATAGAGTCAGCAAAGTCAATTTTGAGAAAAATCGAATTAAAGTTTCCTGAAGGTTCCAAAGCAAAATCACCTGCAACGTTGCATCTTTTCCTCCAGTTCTTTTCTTGAATAATCAAATGTAAAAATCCCTTAGTCTGTTCATTACAAATAAATTGATTATTAAAACTACAAAAGCAGTCAATCAAGAGCAGCAAGTGATTCCCTCTTTTATTGTTAGATTAACATTAATGAGGCGGCCTATATTAAGACCTACTGTAAGGCTCGTAATCATAGGGGAACCACTTTAAGTGCTATATAAAGCACCTAACTTTAAAGGTGCTGTACAGAACCTTTGTCAAATGGTGCTATGTAGAACAGATTAACCCTATTCTCCTCAGATTTTAGATATGTTACTCCACTCTCATATGTTTGCTATGAATGGGAATTTACTACAATGGCAAAAACTGTTTTGAATCACTTTTATGCTTTTAGGCTTTGGGGGCAAAAAGGTTGAGAACCACATTATCTTCAGGAAAAACATTATGTTTTAATGTTGTTTTTTTAATCCTTTCCCCAACTAAACTAACAGACTAAGAGAGAGTTAGAGAACCTTCAAAGAACTGCAGGGGCTTAATGGGTTCTTTGTATGGCAGTGGTACTATATAGCACCTCAACCATCCCAAAGAACGAATTTGTTTGTGTGTGTATTTGAATAAACTACTGCCTCCATATTATTTGTCTCAACACTATTCCTGAGTTCGCAATGAAGTAATATAGTACATAACATAACAAGCTGTATAAGTCAGCTGACAACAGTAAGCGAAACTAAATATAGGCCTTGAATGGTCAATGTGATTTAAAACCATGTGGGGGTTGTCTTAAAACAGTATTTCTTGTATTTAATGTTAGATAGATAACTGTTTTCAGGATATACCATGAGTTCTGTCAGGACCACTATCGTCAAAGATAACTTACAATTAGCATACATTTTAGGTTGGGGGTATGGTTCTGTTCTGGGCAACACTCCCTGCCCATCCATGCAGCCTAGCATGGATAGGAGCAGGGAGAGAATAAATAACCCCCCTGGGGTAAACTGAACAGAACCAACATTAATGATTAATGTAGCAGATATCATCAATGTTCTAAGTGATTATTTTATATATCAACACTAAGGAATAGACAGAAGTCTTAAACTCAGAGTAAAGGGCGGGGTTGACCTCGTTGCTATGGATGATGTCAGCATGCTTACTAACTATGCACACAGTGATTGGCTGATAGGGGAGGGGTCTCTGTCAGAGATGTATTCAGAGAAATATTGTAGAGCACGATGTTGCCATATTAAAAAGGTTTAAAAATAAAAATGTTGCCACATTCAGATAAAGATTTTAAAATGCAGGCTAAGTGTCACTAATTATACAAGTATATGTTCAGCTAATTGTCAGCCTCTTACATGTATGCTTCTCGTAAACAATTAGTGAATATGCATATAAACAGCCTTTTAATTAACAGAGTAGAATAATCATGGCTGATATGTGCACGGCCCTGATTGGCTCGTAATCATAGGGGAACCACTTTAAGTGCTATATAAAGCACCTAACTTTAAAGGTGCTGTACAGAACCTTTGTCAAATGGTGCTATGTAGAACAGATTAACCCTATTCTCCTCAGATTTTAGATATGTTACTCCACTCTCATATGTTTGCTATGAATGGGAATTTACTACAATGGCAAAAACTGTTTTGAATCACTTTTATGCTTTTAGGCTTTGGGGGCAAAAAGGTTGAGAACCACATTATCTTCAGGAAAAACATTATGTTTTAATGTTGTTTTTTTAATCCTTTCCCCAACTAAACTAACAGACTAAGAGAGAGTTAGAGAACCTTCAAAGAACTGCAGGGGCTTAATGGGTTCTTTGTATGGCAGTGGTACTATATAGCACCTCAACCATCCCAAAGAACGAATTTGTTTGTGTGTGTATTTGAATAAACTACTGCCTCCATATTATTTGTCTCAACACTATTCCTGAGTTCGCAATGAAGTAATATAGTACATAACATAACAAGCTGTATAAGTCAGCTGACAACAGTAAGCGAAACTAAATATAGGCCTTGAATGGTCAATGTGATTTAAAACCATGTGGGGGTTGTCTTAAAACAGTATTTCTTGTATTTAATGTTAGATAGATAACTGTTTTCAGGATATACCATGAGTTCTGTCAGGACCACTATCGTCAAAGATAACTTACAATTAGCATACATTTTAGGTTGGGGGTATGGATAACCTCCAAAACCAAAGGCGATACCTTTTTCAAAAGGTCATTATCATGAAATGTTTCTAAAATGTTTACATTCAGAGGCAGATTGCCGGCAACAGCCATTTTTACGACAGTTTGTGGTTTGGTCTTAGGTGTCCTCTTCACTACTCCTAACCTTTCACAGATTTAGAAGCTAGTTTTAGAGCTAAAACGCTTTGTGAAATACTCTTAGAGCAAAAATGTAGTGCGCTTGCGCGTGCCTCAAAAGGGCTTACAATGACTTACAAAGATACATAACAGCTACAAGTGTATGTTGTGTTAGCTGCGTCATGCGGATCTTAATTTGTGTTCCGAAGATGAACGGAGGTCTTTTCTGGTTTTAGAGCGACATGAGGGTGAGTAATTAATGACAGAATTTTCATTGCTACGCTCCATTTCGGTTTCATTCCTCCTGACTGCCAGAGGCGGTGCTTAAACATATGAAAATATCAAAAATATGTATATATATATATATATATATATGTGTGTGTATATGTACAGTATATGTGTATATATGTGTGTATGTATACAGTATATATATATATATATATATATGTGTGTGTTTGTTTGTATGTATGTATGTATGTATGTGTGTGTATGTGTGTAAATGTATATATGTGTATATGTATATTGTGAATACGGGCCCAGATGTTTTTCCCCAATCGTTCCCCAAACGTTCACTTAAGACATAACAGATTATGTTTGCATAAACACTTAAATACTGTAATTCTGTATATATATTTATCGGGATCGTGCGCAGTCGGAAGTACCTTTATTTATGCGCTTCGGATAACAGTCAGCGTGAGATGCGAGCGGAGAAAAGGTACTCCTCTCAGAAAATTTGCAAATAAAGGTAATTACACATCTAAAATTATTATTTGGAGCATTGGGATCGCTAGACGAGGGCTTAATTAACAAATTTTTGTGAAAACCTCAAAATCGATTCACTTTTTTTTGCATGTAGCTCAAAATTAGCCCGTGCGCATTCCGACTCACTTTGCCAGCACGGGTCACATATTTTTGGCCATGTCCACACGTACACGGGTATTTTTATAAACTGAGTTTTTCCTTCTTCCGTTTAAAAAAAAATCTCTGTCCACATGAAAACGCAAAAGCATGCTATGAAGCACTGTCAAGAGCATGCCAAGCCAACAGGTGGCGATATAATCTCAACCGTAAAGCCATGTTGGCCAATCAGAAGCCTGAAAAAGTTTCCAGTAGGCGGAGATAACAGCGCATGCTCAGATGTCACAAACCAAAATCTCCGGTCTGTGCCCTAATACTCCTCTAGTTTGGAACAGAGGCAAACACTCACTGTCACTTATGGTTTACGAGAACAGAGATATCCAGCCCGTTGTGGCTGTATGCTCTTGTCTCACGAATGGCCAAACTGTCACATTACACAGTATATCTCTTATGTATATACTCTCTCACAGTATATCTATAATGTCACTTGTAGCCAGTATTTGAACTATACCGTGGACTTTGGGGGAGCCCACTTGTTTATTTTTTTTATAACCTGGTGGGGGGGAGGTGGTTCGTGCGCTTGCGCGTGCCTCAAAAGAGAGCTTACAATGACTTACAAAGATACATAACAGCTACAAGTGTATGCACTACTTGCTTAGGTTTAAATCGCCGTCATGCATGAATGAATGATATTTTTGCAATTTTACACATAATAATCCACGATGATCACATTACACAAAACTGAAATTGCACGTCAAAATAACACATTGTCAATATTTTTTGAGACCCCCCAAAATTTCAAATCCCGTTTTCAGGGGAGCCCGTGTCTTATTAAGGGGAGCCGAGCTCCCCCTAGCTCCCCCGTAGTTCGCACCCTGCTTGTAGCACTTCGAAGGCTAGCCAGGCCTTGGTTTCCCATGCTTCTGTCACTGTTGGTGGGCAGGCCATGGCAATTGGAAGGACCTGTTTTCACAGATGGATGGCATTGTTTCGCACACAGATCCAGCCCGTCTGCAGCTTTGGGTTTGGCCTCTGGGTCTGACTGTCTCTTAACAGATTGTGAGCCACTTTGCCACTTGACCTGAAATGGGTATCTTTAAAAACTGCTTTTTGTTGACAATTGCTTCTGCTAAGCGTGTAAGTGAGTTACATACTTTGTCCGTTAGTGAGTTATGCATGGTTGCCGGATGATTCTGGTGCTCTGCTATGACTAAATCCTTCTTCTCTACCAAACGTTCTGCTTTCGCAGTTTATAAATCAGTCAATCAATTTGGCAGCTTTTTTTAGTCAGCACCACAGTCAGACCAGTCAGGGGATCACCTTTTGTGTCCCATGCAAGCCCTAAAGTGCTATGTTGCTGCCACCATTCATCTTAGGAGCAGAGATCAGCCTTTTGTTTGTTATGGTGGTGCAAGGAAAGGGACCACTGTACCAGAGATTTTCAGATTGAATTCTGGAGGTTATGACATACAAGAAAGTAGGGGTCGACCGATTATCGGCGCTGATATTAAGCATTTTTATGATTATCGGTATCGGCCATTTTCAAAACCGATTCGCCGATAAAATAACTTAATTTTGAAATGCGCCATTTGGCTCTGATGCAGCGTGTCAGAACTCACCACTCTGTGGCCTAAAGCAGTCTCCGCCCACCACCCATCTGATTTGTTGGGAGTCACGAGTCAGACCAATCAAAGCCGAATTCACTCTCACTCCGAAAGCGCTTGCTAACTGGAGCTGCTTCGGTGATCACGCAGCATCAGTTGTCTCTCAAAAGGTAAGGCAGCAGCAGACGTTGCTTAAGTTAAGCAATAAATCACAATCCACTAACGTTACACTGAGGTTGCAAAACACCTTAACATTATCTATGATTTCAGCGATGTGGAAAACGCGGACGGAATCGCGGAATCCAGTCATATAAATGGAGTTTACTGTATGAAGCGGAATGTCACGGAATTTGTCAAAGTTTGGATGAATTAATCAAAAGTAGGTCAGTACACTTAAACAGAGTCGCAATATGGACTAGTATCTGTAAATATTAAGCCGCAAAAATACTATTTAAATATGAATCCAGCATGTTCTGCGTGTCTCTGTGTATGTAAATGGCACAGACGCGCGGTTTTGTTTTCTACACAAAGTGTGCGACGCTCGCGGTGATTTCAGCTTCTGTCGTATCACTACATGAGGACATAAATACATGAACAACATCTCCAGAACTGCTCTGACTCCTCACTTCATGAGCATTTGACAGTTTCATTGGAGTAAAACTATCTTCATATCATTTACATAGACCAACAGAAACGAGTTCCTCATGGCAACCCGTCAAAATATAAGTTCGGGTTAGCTTAATCGCGATGAGTGACAGATTTTAACAATTATTCAAGGAGTTTGCAAATGTGATATTGATTTAATACAACAGTTCAATAAACACGTACTGCCTGATTTTGCTCTATTTCAACAACGAAAATAGTTCCAAATAAAGTAACAGCTCAGCGGCTGCGCATCTCTATGCAAACACAGCGGTGTTTCATTCATGAATGAATGAAAGTGCGTTTTTGAACGAATCTAGTGAGTCAGTGATGATTACCCATTCATAAAGACAGTCACTTGCTTCATTCCTGAATGAATTAGCCGTTCAAACGAATCAATTGAATGAATGATTCAGTGATAAAATCCGTGATTTGCCGCCACCTGCTGGCGGTTTCAGTTTCATTTTTAGGTATAATTGCAGTTATTTAAATCATTTAATATTTCTGTATTCAAAATTTTATATTTAAAACATTAATCTCCACATGAATTTATTAATTTAATTGCACTCATGCCACCTCTGAGCCTCACTGAATGTCTGAAAGTGTACCTGCAAGCCACTTTTGTGTTCTTCTGTGCCGCCTCTGTAGTACAAATACATTTTTCATTACTAATTTCATGATTGGTAACTTATTTGTCTTATTCTACTTCTTATCAGAATTTTTGATTATTGATCAGAAGGTGCTCCTTAATTTTTTTTAATTAGGAGGACAAGCGCTCCTGATTACAAGAAGAAAAACACCGCTCTTAAACTGGGTGTGTGACAGGTATGGTTGTGGAATGGGGTTTAGCCGAGGAAAAATTTTCAGTCAAAAGATTTTTTTTTTGCTTTAAACCCTGACTACTACAACAATTATTACAACTTTTGTTTAAAAGAATAATCACACAATACGCTATTTCTTCCATGTTTTAATTTTAATGGTAAACCCTTTGATCGGCATCGGCCTTGAAAAACACATATCGGTCGACCCCTACAAGAAAGCCTGAAAACCTTTGCCAGAAGATTTCTCTTATCATTCCACTAGGGCTGTGTCTACGTCTTGGGCTGCTTTCAGAGGAGTATATGGTGGATATCTGTGCTGCTGCTGCTGCTTGGGCTTCCCCATGTACTTTTGCCTGCTTCTACAAGCTCAATATTGATACCCCTCATGCTGTCAGTTTAGCAGTACTTCAGGAGCAACCTTGATTTATTTTTTCTTCTGGTGAGTGGCATTCTTCATGAATATGTTGGTAGGAGTCATCCACTAGTGCTAAATTTACACTGAATTAAGTAAATGTAGAGAGAGCATACCCAGTTAAATTAAACTGAGACAAAATACAAAAGAATTGTGTTGCATTAGCTCAATTAAGTAAACTGAAGAAAAGTAAAAATCATGTTGAATGAATGGCACTTTTTGACAACTGTGTTGAATTTTGCTTAGGCTTTATACAATATAATTATGTTCTCGCCTCAAACATAAATGCATTTGTTGATTGTACAGTAAGTGTATTGTTTGAGTATTTTCATTAGAGCAGCTTTCCCTTTTTTCAGTGCATATTGTCAATGTATGAATGCAGTGTTGCCATAGCTTCACACCACATTTATGTCATAACACTGATTTGTTACCTATCAGAAGATTTCTGATGTTTCATACCAATAATAAAGAAATGGCCCTGACCATCTCTTTGAGCCTTCCCCTTATTATTTGTGTGATATTGCAGCCCGACCCTGGAGAATTTCTCCTCTGTAAGTGCCAAATAAAAGTAAAGTGAATTGATAAAGTACAATTTGTTCCACAAACAATAGGCCAAACTATGGCAAATCTGAAGACGAGTACTCTAAAAACACAAATCTAATAGCAAAATGAGGTGATTTGCCTTTAAATGTGGAGGATGTGGAAATGTCCTGTATGACTGATTTTCATATGTTTGGCAAAGTACAATGTCTATTGTAACATATTGCCTTTAACACTGTATAATTTTTTGTGCACTTTAGAAATTCCTTCTAAGCATTTCAGGTCTAGCTAAGCTAAGTCTCATTCTGTTATATTTATTATAATTAACAAACAATTTTGATCAACTGTTTTTTTATATTTTGGTAAAAGTAGGTGGATTGACGTCCTGTTTTAGCTCCTCTTTTATCACACAGACACAGTTTAGGAATGCTTGCAAAAACAGCATGATGGTTTTTTTATCCCTGTCTTGTGAATCCCCCGTCTTCTGTGAAAAACATTCACTTATTCACTGTGCGTGACTCTATGTGAAAAATAAAACCATGCAGAGATAACAAGGTTAAGTACTTCATATTACTCTGTGTGTGTGACTGAAACTCTGTCGTTTTTAGAAAATGGCCTGAGATGCAAATCAGACAATGCAAATATATTGTTAACCTTCAAACTAACTGAAAGACTAAATAAACTCAGTTTGACAAGTAAAATGCTGCTGCATATGCAGAAACAGGATTTGTTTACAATAAATATGACACTGGGAAGGTGACAAACCTCTCTAGAAATAAAATCAGAAAATTTCTGCACTGACAGAATGCTTTAAACTTACTTTATTTGACACATTCTTGAATAGACCTATTGACAATGACAGCTTACATTGTTAACCATATTTTGTACATCACACGTGCTCACAAACGCAGGAGCTGTTTTGTTTTTCTGCAGTTCCATTTACTTAAAAAAGGATGTACTTAAAACTAGGAAATTAAATAGCATAAAACCACAGTCAGTGGAAGCATACTGATATACAAATTTCTTTTATAACTATAAAAATTATATTCTAATATATTTTCATAATATTCTTTGATAATTCCCTAAATCCTTTTATTAGCTTCCCTTCATAATTCTGCATTTAATTCTATTTATGCAACATTAGTAAATAAATAGATGTATTGTTTACATATTGATGAGGCACGAAGCAACAGTAGCATGTTGTTCAGGATTATTTACATAGTGATGTTTGTAATAGCCTAACGTGTAGGTAACGCCAGCCAAACAAACATTTTATTTTATTATTATTTATTTCACAATGTAATGCAGATGAATTATAACATGGTTAACAGTAAATGAATCTTATATAAATAGTTAAATCTTCTATATAATATCTAACAATACATGGATTAGGATAAATTCATACAAATGTATATGCACTTTGACTTTTCGTAGTGCAACCAGTAGGAGGAAAAAAGCTGCATTCTAATAATTGCCAGTGGAGGGCATAAAATAACAGGCTGCATACAATACAAGCTCATATCATGCTTTTAAGTGCCTTAATCATTAATAAAATAATCAGTCATGCGTAAACTAAACATCTGCTGTAATATAATAACATACTTGTGATGTATATGCATTTTATGTTTGTGTGTGTGTGTATTTGTAGTGTGTTTTTATATATGAGGAAACGCAACTTCTCAATTCAAATGAATTGAAAGCTGGAAAAAATATCTTCAAAAAAAAAAAAAGATCTATATATATTTATTTATATATTATAAAGATCTCTATATATATATATTTTAAAATTCAAACTTTAGTAAAGTAAACTTTATTCTTGCAATATTTTGCCAGTTTCCTAGTCACACAGTTAACATTCTGCCATTAACAATACCACTAATAATGTTAAATGTATTTATCTGCGTCTTATGGAACAGAAAAAATTGAGTCTCTCCTGACAGTTTTGGGGGTTCCAGACCCTCCTGTCTCTATCCAGAGCTCCACAGCGCTGATTCATGGCAGGACACTGTACCTCTCCCTCATTAGACCAGGCCTTGTATTCAAGATCATCTCCATTCACCCAGAACCAATGGGCCATCAGAAAGCGCAGGCCAGTCCAGACGTTAACTGTCAGGGCATTTTGAGCCATATTCATTGCCAGATCCATAATCGTACTGGAGTTCATACTAGCCAGTGTAGTGTTGCGTTCTATGCAGTAGTCCAGAGCCTCATCCCAGGTCTTGGTCTCCAGGATCAGGTCTAAGTCCGTCATACAATAAAATGTTAAATGTCCGCTGCAACCATAATCATGCAGTTTTTTAGTGGATTTTCTTATTGCTGCACAGTTTTCGCCTGGGTCAGATCCTTGAGCAGTATCCCATTCGTTAATTGTTGCTGGTTCACCATTAGACCACATCCACCCTGAGTTTTGAATATCTCTCTGAAGCCCACAAAAGAAAAAATCATCTGGGATTTTTGAGTTTTGACAGAAGATTTCTATATCATGTCTGGTGATAGTGGACAGGTCATCGTAGTGTTTTCTGCAGTGCTCCTGTGCATCTTTCCAATTCTTTTTTTCATTGACAAAAATGTGTCTTCTATAACTGGAGTTCAGTCCAAAGAGACTCAAAAAAAGGAATGTTGTGATTATAGTTTCCACATCCATAGCTGACCTCCCAATGCAGCCTCCCTGCACACTCAGCTAAAGATCACCTTTAGTCTATCATACGTGTTACCACACCTCTCAATATATATATAACAGGAGGGCTTAAGAATAATTAAAGTATTAAGCTAAATAAATTGCAAATATTAAACAAATCAACAGGAGGGCTCAGACCAATGAAAGTATTCGGATGAATAAATTGCAAATATTAAACAAATCTTAAAGGGATAGGCTAGTTCACCCAAAAATGAAAATTACCCCATGCATGATTTACTCACACTCAAGCTATCCTAGGTGTATATGACTTTCTTCTTTCAGACAAATCCAGTTGGAGTTAGATTAAAAAATGTCCTCCTGGCTCTTCCAAGCTTAATAATGGCAGTGAGTGGGTGTTATTTTTCAATAGTCCAAAAGTAGTCAAATAAAGCGCATCCATCCATCATAAAAAGTGCCTCACATGATTCCGGGGGATGAATAAAGGCCTCCTGTAGCGAATCGATGCATTTTTGTAAGAAAAATATCCATATTTAAAACTTTATAAACAGTAATCTCTAGCTCTAAACAAGAATTTGTAAAGAAAAATGTTGGAGGATTTCGATATAAGCTAAGAGGAGACTGGTTTTCCTTTGCTAAAGTAAGGAAACTTTGCTTCCTTTGCTCCTGTAAACAAACGTTGGTTCTCGCGAGGCTAGCATATTCTCACCTCTAGAAAAAGTTTAGATGATATTTTCTTTTCATCTCGTCTCTGTATAATGCATATTAAAGCAGTGTTCATAGGCACAGCGCTGCTTTGTTTACAGCGGTAACAAAGGAAACGCTGTATCGCTGCTGTTCCATGAGCGCCACCTGCTGTCAGAGAGTAAATCTGCGTCTCATTCAGAGCTTCTGCTGTTTTTGTTTTGTGCAGATGTTTTATGTAGTATAGTTTCACAAAACTAAAGTCAGAGCATTCTATTTTTGTTTGTCTAATTTAGATGAAAAATCTGCTCATGCTGCATGTGTGCAGCATCTTTGGATTGTGATTCAAATGCAGTGGTTGCCTCTAATTTTGAATGGAAAGAGCACAGGCAAAGCCTTAGTTAAAGGCAGAGTAAGGGATTTCAGGTAGCCAATGTTTATATTTGAAATCACCAAAACAAACACGCCCCTACCCCAAAAGGGTCTTGCCCCTATTTTGATAGCTCCGCCCCACACATACGTACGCAACCCAGGCAACGATTAGTTCTGTGAAACAAAGCAAAACCAATGTTACACCGTGTCTATGGACGTGAGCGGCGCGGCGCAACAAATCCCCGACAGAAAACTGCTGCCGGGTTCTATTTATGACGTGCTGACACAAATTTCAAATGGTTTTCAACGCAGAGAGTAAATCTGCGTCTCATTCAGAGCTTCTGCTGTTTTTGTTTTGTGCAGATGTTTTATGTAGTATAGTTTCACAAAACTAAAGTCAGAGCATTCTATTTTTGTTTGTCTAATTTAGATGAAAAATCTGCTCATGCTGCATGTGTGCAGCATCTTTGGATTGTGATTCAAATGCAGTGGTTGCCTCTAATTTTGAATGGAAAGAGCACAGGCAAAGCCTTAGTTAAAGGCAGAGTAAGGGATTTCAGGTAGCCAATGTTTATATTTGAAATCACCAAAACAAACACGCCCCTACCCCAAAAGGGTCTTGCCCCTATTTTGATAGCTCCGCCCCACACATACGTACGCAACCCAGGCAACGATTAGTTCTGTGAAACAAAGCAAAACCAATGTTACACCGTGTCTATGGACGTGAGCGGCGCGGCGCAACAAATCCCGACAGAAAACTGCTGCCGGGTTCTATTTATGACGTGCTGACACACATTTCAAATGGTTTTCAACGGTCGTTTGATCGCGTCCAGTGTAGGCAGACTTTAGCTGTTGTAGACACGGTGTTACTCACCTATTGAGAAGAAACAAAGCAACCTCGGCGTCCGATCGCAGGCCTCCGCTCCTTGAGTTCTCTCCAGCGCTGGAAAGCTGATCCGATATTTACACGGGTCCTACTTCTTGCCTTATCGTTCCGCAGACGTTTTCCTCTTTTGTTTTTTATCCGCCATCTCTATCTTTCTGTCGCTCGGCTCGGCTAATGTCCGTCCCATGCACTGAACGCGCTCTCCTCCACATCATGAGTAGACACGCCCCTTATTGCTGATTGGCTACAAGTTTGTTTTGCGATTCGGCCCGAATCAGTTTTTAAAGCGTTTTTGAAAAATCACTTACTCTGCCTTTAATTTCTTATTTATTTGATTAGATTTGGGGTTTGTTTTAACATTTTAATTTAGTTTTGTTATTTGACATTTCAATTTCACAAAGAAATGTGCAGCATTTTGTCCAAGTAATAATAAAAGGACACCTTTTCATTAATAATTTGTCTTAAATCTAATTTTGTTTAAAAAAAATCTTGAGAAAATCGTATTGTGAATCGTATAACTGAAAAACAAAATAAATTCCCTAGAAAATGCCATACCTCCAAGCAAATTTATAAAAAAAAGAAAACCCAAAGGAAACTACTTTTAGCCTGTATGTATGTTTAGACCTGGTCTTTGCAAAGCACATTTCTTGTTTGCCTTTGTTTGCCATTTTTGTCAGCATGAAGCGATTTAAAAATGGAGATCTGAAAGCTTTGGATGTTTTTGTTAGTTCATGAGCATCTGTCATCCTGCTTGTAGCATCAGAAAGATCCAATTCAAGGCTTCCTAACTACAGCGTTCCTTGTTTACTCTCTTTTGCTTTTCAACACATTTTCTCCCTTCATGCATCAATGGCAATGTCCAAAGCTTCATTATCAGAGAAAAGTTTGAGTCAAGTAGTTTCTTTTAAAGGCAGAGTAAGGGATTTCTGGTAGTCAATGTTTATATTTGAAATCACCAAAACAAACACGCCTCTACCCCAAAAGGGTCTTGCCCCTATTTTGATAGCTCCGCCCCACATGTACATACGCAACCCAGGCAACGATTGGTTCTGTGAAACAAAGCAAAACCAATGTTACACTGTGTCTACGGACGTGAGCGGCGCGGCGCAACAAATCCCGACAGAAAACTGCTGCCGGGTTCTATTTATGACGTGCTGACATACATTTCAAATGGTTTTCAACGGTCGTTTGATCGCGTCTAGTGTAGGCAGACTTTAGCTGTTGTAGACACGGTGTTACTCACCTATTGAGAAGAAACAAAGCAACCTCGGCGTCCGATCGCAGGCCTCCGCTCCTTGAGTTCTCTCCAGCGCTGGAAAGCTGATCCGATATTTACACGGGTCCTACTTCTTGCCTTATCGTTCCGCAGACGTTTTCCTCTTTTGTTTTTTATCCGCCATCTCTATCTTTCTGTCGCTCGGCTCGGCTAATGTCCGTCCCATGCACTGAACGCGCTCTCCTCCACATCATGAGTAGACACGCCCCTTATTGCTGATTGGCTACAAGTTTGTTTTGCGATTCGGCCCGAATCAGTTTTTAAAGCGTTTTTGAAAAATCACTTACTCTGCCTTTAATTTCTTATTTATTTGATTAGATTTGGGGTTTGTTTTAACATTTTAATTTAGTTTTGTTATTTGACATTTCAATTTCACAAAGAAATGTGCAGCATTTTGTCCAAGTAATAATAAAAGGACACCTTTTCATTAATAATTTGTCTTAAATCTAATTTTGTTTAAAAAAAATCTTATAAATAAGGAGGATGGGGGGATAGATAAAGCAGTTTCAGAAAATGGATAGGTCCCAAATAAAAAAGGAAATAAATGCAAGTGAAACTAATAACATTAGTCAGTGTTGGGTAAGTTACTCTAAAAAGTAATTAATTACTCGCTACTAATTACATCTTCAACAGTGTAATTAGATTACTGTACTAATTAATTACTCTCTATGAAGTATTGCATTACTTACTAATACCTAAATCCTATATCAGCCTTGACCAGTTAAATAATACAAGGATAGACATGAAACTGATCTTTTAATTCTTTCAAATAAATAGTATAAATTTGCATAAATTATACTTGAACAGTATTTAAAGGGAGAAGGTTACATTAAAAACATACATTTTAACATCAGATGTTAAATTTTGATGTTAAATAATCCACTTTTGTCTTAAATATAATCGTCAACAGTCTATAGTATTTAACGCAATTACATTAGAAGTAGCCTAACTGTAAGTGAATTACATAAAAATTAAGAGTAATCCCATACTTTACTTTTTCAAGGGAAAAGTAATTAAATCACAGTACTCAATTACTTAGTAATGTATTACACCCAACACTAAACTAAAAACGAGACATAAAGTGTAGTTATCAATGCACAATCAGTGCATATTATGTGTTAATAATTACTAAAAATTGCTGCAAATATAGTGAAACTGCTGCCTGTCCCGATTAAACCCATTCATACAGATTGACAGAGCGGAGTTGTTTGGAGCTATTGAGAGCTCCATGAACCACGTGACCGAGTGGCGGCGAGATCAAAGCATGTCTCAACTCTGTTTCTCAATTCTCCTGTGTTTGCGTAGGTTTATAAATGATTTACTTTACAAATCTGATTAAATCTGCATTCCCAGATGAACGTTATAATAAACCCAAACTCACAACAATATGCAGAGATGGAGTTGGAGATGCTCCACGCATGTAATGATAACAGTTAGTGTGGTGCAGCATTTACTGAACGGAGCCGCTCTGAGACGCAAGTAGCCTACTTAACCTAGACACATGTAAATAATTCAAGAGCATATATTAATCCTGCATCACATATATTTATTTAATTGCATCGTAGCGTTTGCGAATTCACAATAGCATTATGCTTTATCCTCAATTCTCCTGTGTTTGCGTAGGTTTATAAATGATTTACCTTACAAATCTGATTAAATCTGCATTCCCAGATGAACGTTATAATAAACCCAAACTCACAACAATATGCAGAGATGGAGTTGGAGATGCTCCACGCATGTAATGATAACAGTTAGTGTGGTGCAGCATTTACTGAACGGAGCCGCTCTGAGACGCAAGTAGCCTACTTAACCTAGACACATGTAAATAATTCAAGAGCATATATTAATCCTGCATCACATATATTTATTTAATTGCATCGTAGCGTTTGCGAATTCACAATAGCATTATGCTTTATTATGATTTTAAAATGGGTTTAATATTTCATGCAGCCTTGGAAGACGGTCTAATAGGGTATATGTCGAACGTCACCTGACCAAACCCGGAAAACAGGGCTGTGTTCAGCCCTTTATCTACTTTTAAGGCATCTTGAGTAAAACTGCGTCATATTTAACGAAGCTTATGCAAAATGCTTGAACCGGAAGCGACGAGAACCGGTTAACAGAATACGGAAATCTGTTGCATGCCCTGCGTCCCAATGTTCGTACTATCTATCCTAAATAGTATGTGAGTTTAAAATAAGTGTGTCCCAAAGCATAGTATGTTGAAAAGAGTATGCCAGAAGTCCCCGGATGGTCTACTATTTCAGGTAGATTTTTGAAGTGTGGATCCATGCACACTCTGATGGCTAATATTACCCACAGTCCATTGCGCTTTGACGAATGATTCGGTTCAGAACTACAAACACGAATAAAAAACGTTAAAAAACTACAAACATGGCGGATGTGCGTGACTGACGGTTAAGTAGAGAGGTTTAGATAAAGGGGCTTGAGTTACTAATACTCAACATTTAACCTGTTAACATTTTTTATTTAATGTTATCTGTGTTAGGATATTTCATCTACAACAACAATGTGAACTTTTATAAACATCCGTTTGGCCATTAACTTTTAAATGCATCATTATACAAAAAAAATAGTTTGACCATTAACTTTTAAACGCATCATTATACAAAAATATGAGCAGAGTTCTCCGCATAAAGACCCACGGCTGGCAGATCAACGCTACTTCTTTTGTCTCCAATAAGGTAGGAAGTTAAATGAAATGAAATGTGGAGTATGCTGTGACAAGATGATTGACTGGCCGTTTTACAGTGACAGGATGCGTGTTATTATGCGACAGAGCGGACCGTTAAAGACGCAATTGTATGACGTTATAGTATGTCTCAAAGCTTGCCTACTCTTCTACTACACACTCAAAAGTGAGTACTTTTTCTTCACCAAAAGAGTACATACTTTAAGGGCGTAGTGTAAGTAGGCACATTGGGACGCAGCAATGGATTCTCGTCCATGGAATGCGCCACTTCCGGTATTTTGCCGGTTACTCGACACAGGCAAATGCAATCAAGGATTTTTTTAAATCGAGTACTCGTATTGAATCGGGGAATCGTGACAGCCTCAGTTTTCTAAAGAATAGGGTATATGTCTAACGTCACCTGACCAAACCCGGAAAACATGTCTCATTGCTTCCGCTTGTTGGAGAACGTGCTAACAGCCGTAATAAATAATAACGATATGGACTTTTAAGATAATCGGTTAAACTAGCTAGCTGTTTTTATTGTTGACGTTTTATAAATTTATGTAAATGTTAGTGAAAAGAATTTAAAAAAAAAACTTTTAGGTATTCCACATATGTGATGGACATTGGTTATTATAATCTTTGCTATCTACTTTGAAGGCATCTTGAGTAAAACTGTTTCATATTTAATGAAACATATGCAAAACGCTTTAACCGGAAGCGGCGAGACCAGGTTAACAGAATACGGAAGTGTCACGTTCGCTACTGTGAGGAGCACGGAGCGAGGAACGAGGAGACGTGGAGTAAACTTCAAAATGAACAGGCTTTAATAAACATTAAGGAGCCAGGAACACACACGTAGCGGGGAGAGATGAACATTCAATACCGGACAGGAAACAATGGGCAGAACACACTTTATACTGGAACCGACACTGGAGCAGACTCATGGGCTCGAGCCAACAGTCACTTCCTCCTTAAATTCCTCCCTTGATTTGGGGTTAAGGATTGTGCAGCTTTTAGCTGAGGGCTTGAGAGTGAACCGACCGGCGGGCTTGACAATGGAACCACCGGTGGGCCTGACTTCGGAACGGCCGGCAGGCTTGACTTCGGAGCAGCCAGCGGGCTTGAAAGTGCCGCGGTCGGCGGCCTTGACTGAGGAACGGCCGGCGGGCTTGACAACGGGCTGGTTCTGGCTCGGGGCCGGACACTCTCCAGACACCGGAGGTTCCTTTCCCTCCAGCTTAGTCCTGTGGTGTCTGGGAGTTCAACGTGGCGGTAGCAATTCACCCCGATCCTGAACAGCGAGTTGATGGTGGCGGCGTCCAATGCCGTCGTCACGGCGAGCCCGCAGAATTCCCAGGCGTACTCAACGAAGGGGAGATCCCTACGGACTAGGGCGGCGAACCGAGCAGTGGTTTTTGAAGAAAGCATACAGAATGAGGCTCTCCCCCGACTCTGACTCAAAGTTTAATTTCTTTAAATACAAAACACCAAGAAAGAGTTACTTTTAATTGACAGTTGGCATCCCGTTTCTCTGCTTAACAATGATTATAAATTTGTAGTTCTTATATTTGCTAAAAGACTCAAATCTGTACTGGGTTCTGTAATAGATGAGACACAATTTTTTTTTTTTTTAACTAAAGACACATTGTTAATAAGGTTGGTTCTTGATTTATTAGATTATTCAGACTTGATACAGGAGGACCGCTTCATTCTTTTCTTAGATTTCTATAAGGCATTTGATTCTTTTGGGGATAGGTTTTGCAGAGTATTTAAAACCCTTTACAATAATGGAAGCTCTTTGATTAAATTAAAGAATGGCACTTCACTTCAACAAGGTTTAGTTTATCTAGAGGAGTCAGACAAGGTTGTCCCATTTCTCCCTATGTATTTCTTCTTTGAGTGCAGCTGTCAATGTTTGTTTGTGAAAGCGGTATTCGGGGTATCTGTATAGCGGATCGAGAAATAATTATTAGTCAATTAGCAGATGACACCACCTTATTATTAAGAGATGCTTCCCAAATCCCTATAGCATAAATTATATAAAACTTTTCTCTGAAGCTTCAGGTCTTAATCTAAACATAAGTAAATGTGAATTAATGTCTATTAAAGATTGTACAGCACCCACTATTTATAATATTCCAGTTAAATCTGAAATTATATTTAGGCATTGTGATTACTAAAAATCAAGATAAGAGATGTACCTTGAACTTTGACCCTGTTATAATAAAAGCCCAAAGAAGATTTAACGCATGGTTGCAGAGAGACTTGACTTTGAGAGGCAGAGTACTGCTTGCTAAGGCGGAGGGCATTTCCAGGTTTACGTATGCTGCATTCTCTCTATATGTGGACAACAAAATTTGTAATTCAGTCAACAAAATCCTGTTTAATTTTGTTTGGAAGAACAAAATCCATTATATTAAGAAGTCTGTAATATTGAACACATATGAGTATGGTGGGTTGAATTTCCTTGATTTCTCTTCTTTGAACAACACTTTCAAAATTAATTGGATTAGGCAGTCTATGTGTAATCCAAACTCAATCTGGGAATTTTATCCCTCATTTCTTCTTTTCCAAATTAGGTGGTCTCCCTTTCCTATTGACCTCTAATTATAATATTTCTAGAATCCCTTAATTGATCTAAATTCCATAAGCAGTTATTACTTGCATGGTCATTAATCTTTAAGCACAACTTCTCCCCTCACTGGTACTTCATTTGGAACAATCAATATATTGTATATAAGAATAAATATTAGTTTTTTAGTAATTGGTTTGAGAAAAACATTTTGATTGTTTCCCAGTTATTTAGCTCAGAATGTCTTATTTTAAGTTATAAGGAATTTTTATGTGAATTAGATTTTCCAGTAAAATCGCTGTTCCTAAAGGAGTTGTTATTCTTTTAAGGGAGTCTGTTAGATCATCCAGCACTTTACCTATTTCTTTAGACCCATTTGAAATCCCGGTAGGAAAACTATGCTTTTTTGTCACATCCTTTATCACGTAACTATAAAATTAGATCTCACTTTCAAAAGGAGCTTGGAACAACTCCATATGTGGGGTCTTATTGGAAGAATTCGGTTGATCATATTGATTGGAAAAAAGTATGGACTCTGCCTTTGAAATACATAATGACTAACAAGGTTAGAGAAAATTCATTCAAATTGTTACACAGAATTTACCCAGCTGAAGTGTGTATGAAAAGGTTTAAATCAGACATAGATACAAGCTGTTCTTTTTGTGGTGCCCCTTCTGGGATTGTCCTCATACACAGCTATTTTGGATTTATTTTTTCTAATGTTATTAATCGCAATGTTCTCCCGGGTTTCTCTTTGTTTATTAAGGATGTACTGTTGAGCTTCTTTAATATACAAAAAGATAAAATGAATGAATACTTTATTATTAACCTATTATTACTTCTTGCAAAATTTTCAAATTCACCGCATTAAATTCACTCATCACAATCCTTTATTTATTATTTTTTAAAAAGAGGTTCAACAGTATATCCAGACTATTTAATCTTCCAAGAATCTTAAAGCTCTTAAAAGTTAACTTATTTCACCTTTTTTAATTAATTTGGTTAAAGCGGTGTTTTGCTTGTAATGTCACTTCTTTGTACTTTTTTATATTTTCTGTACTTATATTTTTGATACCTTTGCATTAATAAAAAAAAAAAAGCATGCTACTCCCAGGACAGAAATTTGGGGGGAGTGTGAGAAAACAGAAGCCATTCGCCCTTATTAGAAGTTGATGTATGATTTTGTCAGAGAGTCAGAGTGGCTTTATTATTATTTCAGCTTTACACAGCAAAAAAAAAAAAATCCTGCACATATTAATTCAATTAATTAGACTAAAAAGTGTTAAATAAGAACTAAAAAGAAAGGAACTAAAAAATAAGAACTAAAATAAGAATTGAACTTATACGCAGACTAAAGTGCATGTGTGCATACCTGAGTTTGAAACTGATATTTCAAGATTTAAAAAATAAAATAAAAATATAGAGATCATTTATTCAGTTGATCACCATACAATAGGGCAGGATAGACTGCAAGTGAGAGGAACTAAAAATTTGTTTGCATTTGCGTGGAGCCTCAAAAGGACAGTGCAGCCCAAAATGAAAATCATACTTTACTCACCCTCATGTTATTTCAAAACTGTCATTGTAAAAAAACAAAAAAACAAAACACAGATATGGTATTAAAATTATTATTTTTCTTTGGCTAAAATATCCCTTTAAGGTTGTCCACATTGAAGTATTGGAATAAATATATTTGAGAGGCAAATAAGATGTGCAAATAAAATGTTCCAATCTTGTCCCTGAGGAACAAAACAAATTCACGGGACTCTCTATTTTATAATGTTTCTTCAGCTTTCTTGTTCTCCATTCATCTACACTTGAAAAACACTCTCCTACTGGTTCAATTTCTTTAAAAACTGTAAACATCATATTTTCAATTCACTGTATTTAAGAATGATTTTTTTCTCTCTTGTGACAGGCTAAAAGGGTAGCATTCAGTCTGTTGTTGGACCAATATCTTTATTTATTGAAGATTAATTAAAATTACAATATTTATTCATTTCCAAACCTTCTCTTGTTTTATCCAGAACTCCTTGATGTTGATTCATGGCAGGGCACAGCAGCTCTCCTTCTTCAGACCAGGCCTTATATCTGGCTGTAAAGTACAGACTAGTCCTAAAAAACTGAAAAGTCATAAAAGTAGTTCCAATATAAAGTGCCGTTAAAGTGACAAGACTCAAAAAGAGAAATATGTGACTGTAAGCTTCATTTAAATACTGTAAACAAGTGTAAGCTCAGCAGAAATCCCCTGAAGATGTAAATGGTGCTCCACATTTATTTGGGGAGAACGCTGACTTTTCACCACACCACTCAGATGATTTATGTCATAAAATCAAACCAATAAAACAGGATGGCACTGAGGTGTCAAAACAGTTTGACTCAAGTATTGCATAACCAAATATTTCTCTTAAGACAAGACCCAAGTGAGGTAAGCTGAATTAAACAAGGGAGGAAGAACGAAGGAAGTTAATCCCTTCAAACAAATGTAAAATTCAGACATTTCTGTAACGCATTACAGACCTTAGTCTTACACAATCCAGGGTAGGTGTCATAAAGAGTAATTTTTTCTTGTTCAGAATTTCTGTCTGAATGAATAGAATTCCATTTGTATTGTAAGGGAAAAAATCAACTAAAAATGAAAATTCTTTCATTTACTCTCCTTCATCTCCTTTGAATCTCAGGCCTTATTACTTTCTTGCTTCCAAAATAGCCTTACAATTGAAGTCAATAAAAAAAAAAAAATCTTAAATTTTAGACTTGGAATAGGCTATAGTGCATGAGGTTTATTGATTTATGAATTATGCAATTTATTATGCTTTTGTGTTAATTTTTTAAAAGTTTATCAGCTCAGTGTAAACATTCTTCTAAATTTCCACTTTTTGAGTAACAGATGAAAGAAGGCTTAAATGCACAATATGTAATTTTCGCTGCTAGAGGGCGCTATTCAAAATAAACAAATAGACAAAGGCGTAGCTTGATGACAGTGACTGATCACTTTCTTAAAACAAACAAACAAAAAATCTATATACTTTTTAACCACAAATGCATGTCTTGCACTAGCTCCTCAATGCGCGTCCGCTAATTCACACATTACGTAATCACATTGGAAAGGTCACGCGCGGTTAGCTCTTCGTCTGTATACTCCGGTTCAAATAGGTAGGGTGAAAAACTCATTTTCTCCAACTTCAAAATCACCAAACATCGATGTTTAAACTTTTTTTTAAAGGGCATTTGACTTTCTTTGCACGTTCGCTTTGTACACTGGGTCGGTACTTCCGCCTACGTCACGCATGACCTTTCCAACATGACTACGTAATGCGTGAAGTCGAGCTAGTGCAAGATGAGCATTTGTGGTTAAAAAGTATAGAAATGGTTATTTTTTTAGAAAATGACCGATCATTTCACTAGATAAGAACCATATTCCTCGGTTGGGATCATGTAGAGCCCTTTGAAGCTGCAATGAAACTGCAATTTGGACCTTCAACCCATTGGCCCTTTGAAGCTGCAATGAAACTGCAATTTGGACCTTCAACCCATTGGTCCCCATTGAAGTCCACTATGGAGAAAAATCCTGGAATATTTTCCTCAAAAACCTTAATTTCTTTGCGACTGAAGAAAGAAAGACATGAACATCTTGGATGACATGGGAGTGAGTAAATTATCAGGACATTTTTATTCTGGAAGTTAATTAATCCTTTAACTAACTGCACTTGAATCTAAAAAGTATCGCGAAATGAACCTCAACCAATTGCGCACTAAAATTCGTCATTATGTTGATGAAGAATTTGGAAGAGGGCTATATTAATGACTTCTTTTCATATGCTGCACAAGTCTATTACTTGAAAATGTAATCTTTTGCAGGTTTAGCCTCAGTCTCGCATATCTCTTTTCGTACAACTTGCTTCAGTTCTATGGACACACATGGATTTTCACAAACATGACAGCCAGATTTCTCTCTTTTGGGGAAGGTAAGCAACAGTTATGAACTCGCTTCTGAAATGTCTGCTCATGTAAATAATCTGGGATGTTAAACAAACCCACAGTTTATTTACATCTCTACCAATTGTACCCAAGATGTTATTTGAGAAATACTCAAGTGGCTGTTTAGAGTTGTGTAACAACCAAAGCAGAACACTCTTATGAAAGAGCTCATGACTTCCACACATTTCAGAGCTTAAAATATTACTTTGCATTTTTAATGGATATAATCAAGTGAAACAAAGCTCTTCTGATAACTTGTGTTTTGTTCTTAGATGCCCAGGCTGGCACCTTCTACTTTGTGGGCGTTATAATGGGCGCTTGTCAGCTTCTGTCTTTGTTGGAACTGTTTCATATTGCAGATGGTTTTGAGGAGTGCAGACTTTTCCCTCGCTTCATGCAGGTAAAATATAAAGACCATATTTACAGTAATAAATGTACAAACCTTGAATTTGCACAACTGTACCTAAGATGTATAAAAAAGAGCTCATTTAAAATTTTTTTTTTAACTTTCAAAATCTAGTTTCTGTTTTTGTGATATTATGAAATGTTTCCCCAATTCTGGCTGTAAATCATAATTTAGTCAGAAGGAAGTGCATGTAGTGCATATAAGGAAGTACATAAAAATGTGTCCAATTTAGAGCTATAGGGTTATACCGTTTTTAAGCTACCTGATTTCTATTCACCTTTATTATTCATTAATGCAGTTTTCCATTTATAGGTAATGCAGAGAAATGTCCTTCTGTTTCTCCTCATCAGTCTGGAAGAGTTTCAGAGTAAACCAGTCGTGTGTGTGCAGTTTTATCTGTGGAATATACTGGGCCTTCTAAGGTTTGAGTCTTTTGTGTTTGCATGCAGGCTTCTGTGAGTAATTCTGAAGGTCATTATTATCTTTACTCTTTGTAATAACATTTATAAACAGTTGCTGGTAAATTCACTGTGGCATCAATATAGGACTTTCAGTAGTGCCTTGAAGACCTAATATACTGTAGGTTTTGCAACAGAGCATTCTGTCTGTAATATTTTTAAATTTTTTTCCCCCCTACAGGTATCCACATGAGTTATTTTGCCTTATAGGCACACCATATTTTAAAATGCTATGGGTGCATCAAACACTCTCGATCCCAGTGTACTTGCTGTCTGCTGTCACAGAAGGTAAAATGTGATTATGATTAAAATAATATTATTTTGGATAATATTCTCACAATTTGGGAAAAATGTAAATGGCCATCACATAATCTTTCCTAATGCTGACCAGCTAACTTTGAAAATATAAATTAAGTGATCAAAGCAGAATATGTTTTTTTTTAATCAATTGTATGAATTATTATTATTATAATTTTTTTTCAAAAGTCATTAGTAGACATGTTTTCACCTGTTTGGTAGACACTGTAGATAAAAAGGGTAAAAATAACAATACTCCTATAAAATATGAGATATTCTCATAAAACCTAAAAAATGAATGCTCTTGTTTTTACAATAATACATAAAAATTAAACATTTCTCAACCTTCTCAACATTGAAAAATAGTTAAGGTTTAATATCCATTTTGCCCTTCTTTAAACAAATAGTGTATAATTATGAAAGTAATTATTATATAAACAATCCATCTGTTAAATATTAACAATTGATAAACTATGTGCTAAGACTGGTTAATTTATGTTTAGTGGAAGTTGAAATTTAGCTTAATTCATAAATTTTGTAAATTCATATGTGAATACAATAGTATGCATATACACAAAATATTTTGAACAGTTTAAAAAAAAACAAAAAAAACATTTAAATTTTCATGAAGTCATGAGTGGTTCAGCTGATTGTCTTCATCTCACTGTTTTGAAGGATCCAGTTTAACAGTACTACTCTTGCTGAAGGAAAGGAAGGAGGATCTTGAGAGCTGGAATAAGAAACTGAAGAAAGACTAACCAGAGAAATTATCAGTACAGGTTCTCCTATTCACCAGTGCCAAACATTTTAACCTTAGGAGTATTATGTTGGAGGCGGAGTGGCTTGTTGAACTCCGCCCTGTGTCGAAACACAATTATGTTTGTTTGTTCAGTGTTACAATTGTAAGTATTTACAGTTTTTCTGAATTGCTAATACACATTTCTTAAAACCATCACTCTTTTTCTCAAAACCTTAAACACATATCCAAACCTTCAAACTAAATTCACAGAACCCCTGACAGTTCTGGCAAAATCAAACAATCGCTTCAAAACCATTTCACCTGTACTCAAAATCAAACAAAGCTTTCAAATCATACACACATTAGTCAATAATATACACACTACAGATCATTCATTAGACACTACATCAAAAAATGGAGAACACAGTGTCCAGTGCAGGGGTGCCCAAACTCAGTCCTGGAGGGCCGGTGTCCTGCAGAGTATAGCTCCAACCCCAATTAAACACACCTGAACCAGCTAATCAAGCTCTTATAGGCATACTAGAAACTTACCAGCAGGTGTGTTGAGGCAAGTTGGAGCTAAACTCTGCAGGACACCTCCAGGATCGAGTTTGGGCACCCCTGGTCCAGTGCATGTAGTTACAAAAAAACCCTGTTTATTTTATTTAGTATATATTTTGCAATAAAACACACACACACACACACACACACATCAAAAGAAATACCTAAGTTTGGTGAATATATTTCTGTCATGACAACTCTGGGAGCGATTGGCATGGTAATGTACATGACAATGTTAATGTATTTGGTCTTGGCGGAATAGATCTGCTATGCTGCTGCTGTTGCGGCAGAGCGAGTACCGAGACTTGCTACTGCCAATACATCCACGACAGCACGTTTATGTCAACACAGGCCAGTTCCACTCTAATATGGTAGTCTTGCAATTCTACACAAGATTCTCTTCCACTTTTCTTTTGAACTTTCCAACTGAGTATGGTGGCCAGCACAGAGAATCTGCTCAAATTAGGTTGAACTCTTTTGTCCTGTCTCTGTCATCGCATGCACAAGAACATGGTCTATCACAGTAGCTCTGATTTCATCTGAAATGACTGTTCTTGCTCTTCCTCGACCTCCTCTTCCTCCACCTCGTATACGCACTCTTCCGTACTTCTCAGATTGATGGACGCACACATGCCATCTGTGCACTTTGAACTACATTTTGTACATTCACATATTTAGAAACAAGTGTGAACAGTTTTGAATTATTGTGTGTAAAACATACACATGCCATATTTTGATTAATAATATTACTGTATTCATTTGCATAAGTTATTTTACAAATATTTGCAGTAATTTACAGTATTTAAAAAAAAAAAAATGTAGCCAGCCTTAAAACATATGTCTATCTTAAAGTGAACTACATAGATTGGATACATTATTGATAGGCTACCACACTCAGCATTATGTTTATCAACATTAATGGTGTTTCTGGACTTTAGGCATTCTTACGTATGCCTGCAAGAAAACCAAGGTCAAATAGACCTTGTTAATTTATATTTAAAATTGTTTTTTTGTTTGTTTTTTTGCTCACAGATTATTACTAAAACCAGCACACAGCTTAAAAACATTGTTCAACACAATCTATAAAATAATGAAATTATTATTGTCATTAATACGTTTTAAATAAAATTCACTCCAAGAAAGCAATTGTATGGTGTCAGAACTTCTAGATGCTCTCCAATGCTGCCACCAATTAAATGATTCCAAAAGAAGATAAATCGGATATAACATGGTATAATAGCATATATTAAAAAGTAATGTTTTTCTTTCACAAATAAGTTTAGAAATTTACTAATTGAAAATATCAGTTACAAGACTGTTGCTAAAAAGGATATATTACGCGTGAAAATATTGGTTAGGGTGAACATAATTTTTTCAGACTGGTTCTCATAAGAGAACCTGGAGATTTGGTTTGGTGCTCACACTGCACATAGAGTGACCCATTAAATAGAAGTAGAAAAAATGAAATAAATAGTAATAATAGTATTATTGCACTTTATTTAGTTTTTAAAAATATAAACAAAATAATAAAATGTGATAATACCATTATATTTTAAAATAAAAAGTATTAAATTAAAAAAAATTTATTTTATAGTACACTTTAAAAATTAATTGCTAATATTTACATTAAATTTTTTAAAATATGAATTTTTAACATTTTCAAACATATCCATTTGTCATTGTCTGCACTGTCTCTCTGAACACCAATCCAAAAATGGTTCTCTTTAATTAGAGAATTGTAAGATAAATCCTTTAAATCTTTACTTCTGACAGTGGACAGGTCGTCAAAGTGCTTTCTGCAGTGCTGCTGTGCCTCTTGCCATGACAAAGTCTCGTTCACGAAAATGTGATATCTGTAGACGCTGACATTCAGCTCAAAGAGGCTCAAAAAAAGCAGCACAGTGACTGAAGCCTTCATGTCGACCTGGATGATCTCCACTGCAGCAGAATTCTGAATAAATGTGGTCTTCCCCATTTCCTCAGGATACTGATGACTTGTTACCACACCTTTTCACAAATTTCTGGTACGAGCAGACCAATGAAAACCAGGACCGCTCTAACATTGAGAGTGACCTTGACATGTTAGGACCTTCAGTCATTACAGAAACAAACAAATTTATTTTCCTAAAATGCCTAACTAAGGCAAATCAGAAGACTCAAAAGAAAGGACATACCTACAAACTCATTTAAAGCAGTACAAACATTTAGTGAGTTCAGAGGATGGAAAGCGTTAGGTTTTGTGGATATATATACAGTTGTGTATCATCAGCGTAAAAATGGAAGGTAATGCCATACATGCAAAAAAAAAAAAGGGGTAGCATACAAATAATAAATAAAAGCAGGCCCAACACTGAGCCCTGTGGAACACCTGTAACATGCTCTGATTGAGCATTCTTAATCTGAACCTACTGCTTCCTGTCACTTAAATAAGATGAAAACCAAAGAAGTGCATTATCAGCTATCCCAATACAAGCCAATCGTTCCAATAAAACTGAATAACTAATAGTATCGAAGGAAGCACTAATATCTAGAAGAATAAGAATATACAGAAAACTAGAATCAGCTGCAAGGAGAAGATCATTTGTAACTTTAACGAGAGCTGTTTCCGTGCTATTTTTGGATCTGAAACCCAACTGAAATTGCTCATAGAGATCATTACTTTGCAAATGTGCTTCAAGTTGAGTTGCTACTGTTCTTTCAATCAGCTATCCCAATACAAGCCAATCGTTCCAATAAAACTGAATACTAATAGTATCGAAGGAAGCACTAATATCTAGAAGAATAAGAATATACAGAAAACTAGAATCAGCTGCAAGGAGAAGATCATTTGTAACTTTAACGAGAGCTGTTTCCGTGCTATTTTTGGATCTGAAACCCAACTGAAATTGCTCATAGAGATCATTACTTTGCAAATGTGCTTCAAGTTGAGTTGCTACTGTTCTCTCAAGTATTTTTTTAAATAAAAGGAAGATTAGAAATGGACCGATAATTATTAAAATCATTAGGATCTGCACTAGAATTTTTAAGAATTGGGGTGATAGAAGTCAAAATAAAATAATTGTAAAAATAAAAATAGTAATACATCTTACACAAAACCCCGAATAAAATCACTTGTTAGTTTAGAGATAACCAATGCTGACAAATGCTGTGAATTTGCTTCAGTGTAATACAGGCATGGTTGCCTTTCTCTCACATAGGTGATTCACCTTATATACGGAGTGAGGAAACATTCACATTAGTTGCAAGGATATGTGAGGTGTACATTTTTTTCCAAATGAGAAAAACCAATCAAGTCTTGCAGAGCTGAACAGACCAGTAGTTCAGATTTTTACTGGCCCCACCACCACTAATAATACAACACGGAAACATATTTAGCAACATTTTTTTTGTGTTAGAAATAATATTTAGATTTTTCATAAAATGGTAGGTTTTTGGTAAAACTAGTTTTTAATGACAGTAAATAACAAACAGGAAGTTAATGCAGTTGGAAAAGAATGGGAGTTATGTGATCAAAGGTACGTGAGTAGGTAACAATCCTAGCAGCTGTGTACTGAATTAACTGTAATCAATGAAGTTGTTTATCAGGAAGACCAAATAAAAGAGAATAACAATAATCACATCTGTGATGTAACCAAAGCATGAATAAGAACTTCAGTGCTATACTGAGAAAGTGATGGACGGAGTCGGGCAATGTTACGTAAAAGACAGTGGGTAAGGGGTCAAGTGAACAAGCAGAAGGCTTAGACCTAATAATAAACTTAGTGATATTATCAACTGAAGGCAACTCAAATTTAGAGAGAACACTTGTAGATCAAAATACTTGATTATATCCATCTGGATGATTCTTGATGTCTACTGTCAATCTTAGACCTAAAAAAATGAGAAAAGAATACACATTGATTGGGAGAAAGTGAATCATTAACAGAAGGTTTCAACAGTTTGTTAACAGTGCTAAACAAAGACTTTGTTCTGTCCTTTGTCTATGACATTTGCATAAAAAGATGATTTCGCACTTTTAAGTGCAGCCTTGTACGAGATCAGATGCTCAGAATACAACTGTTTGTGTACTTTAAGACCAGTTTAGCCTTTTGGTGACGGAGCTCAGAAATATACCAAGGGGAAGAATTAAAAAAATTATAGTTTTCACAGGAGCCACAGTGCCAAAATGTACCAAGTAAGATGTGGAAGAAATAAAACAGCACTGGTTTACAGAATGTTCAATCATTCCATCCAAAACATTAAGGTCAATATTATTAATATTACAAAATAGAACAGATCGTTCTGGTTTAGCTTTTGTTAAAGGAACAGTAACTTTAAAAAATACCGGCTTGTGATCAGAGATGGGAAATTATCTAACATTGATATATTTACAAATAACTAAAATATCTCACTATTTATTTTAATAAAATTGAAAAGTTGTCCTCACCTTGAAAATTTTTTATTTTTCATGTCGTGATAAAAATCAATGAGTATGAATGAAAAGGACACATTCAGATCAACATCCAAATATGAACCAGAACCCAACCCCAGTCTCCTCCAACTGTATAAAATGATGATGAACAGTATATCATATTACTCAAATTTACATTTAACCCTCAGTGCATTGGCTATATATGGTGTGTAAATAATGTTGCGACATCCTCAATCCTCTATTAGTATTGCCCAAACGAAACAATACTGACGACATTGACCTTAAAAGTACTTAGTATTACTCAGTGTTATTTTAGCAGCATTGAGCCAACTATAGTTTTTTATTAATATTTTGAATACGTTTTTATTTTTTCTATATCATTTAGTATTTTCCTATACTTTTTAGTAATTTTCTTTTTTTTTGTCAAATGTGTCTATAGTCTTCATCAAATATATTTTACTTGTAGTTTTAGTTATTTTAGTGCATCGAGTTAAACTAAATCAAAATGAGAAATTCTGCCGTGGCAACATTTTTTTAAAATATTTGATTTGTTAAAATCTATTTGTTAACACTTTAGAATTTAAGGAAGAAGTATTAATTAATACTTCTTCCTCGATAAACTCCTAATTTGCTGCTTATTAATAGTTAAAGTAGTCGTTAATTTTAGGTATGTAATTTGATTAAGGGATCTAAGATATGGTCATGCAGAATAAGGCATTAATATGTGCTTTATAAGTACTAATAAACGGCCAGGATGTCAGTAATATGCATACTACTAAGCAACTAGTTTATAGTGAGAATTGGTCCTTAAAATAAAGTGTTACAGTTAATTTCAAGTAACAAAATGTTAATGGTTTTAGTTAAGTATAATAATCCTGGTATTACTTCATCAGCAGTTTTGAATACAGAGTGAAAACTGGAAAGGGAAGTGAGGCGATTATCCTCTTTAGAAACAGATGGAGAGACAAAACAAACTCAGATTTGCCTGAGAGTTATGTGTAATGAACTGGCACGTTCAACACCCAGAAAGGTAGTGAGGACATCGTTAAAATAGTACATGTGACATCAGTGGTTCAGCCTTAATTTTACGCAGCTATGACAATACTTTTTGTGCGCAAAGAAAACAAAAATAATGACTTTATTCAACAATTTTTTTCTCTTCTGAATCAGTCTTCGACATGCGTTCACGAGAGTACCACGACGCATGTGTGTGCATTCCTCTGCTTGCAAACAAGCCGCAGTGCATCTGGGTTCTACGTCAGAACGCCGGCTCTTGCGTCAGCAGCATCATCACACGCATGCGTCGTGGTAGTCTTTCGGAAGCTGTCACGCACTAAATAGGGGAAAAGCGAGCTCTCTACTCTTAGCACAGCTCCGTACTAGTTTTCGCATTGTGGTGGACTTACTGTACGAAGAGAGTACAGATGCCTTCATGGCCACCTCGAAAGAGCCAGGATAAGAGCTAACCCTCCCCTGTACAGGTGGACACAGATCTGCTGGAGGTCTGTCACAGGGCCGCAGCTAAGATGTCGCATCCCAACCGGCAGGAGGAGGGGCTGACAGATTGGCTGTGATTGGCAGACGTGGTGTCATTGGTGCTTCCATAAGATGCTGTTAAGGCTGCCAGATCTTCATATTTCTCGCAAATTATTTCGCTGAATGTAAATAACCCAAAGGTATTATTTGCAACTATAGATAAGGTACTAAGTCCGTCGATTAATGCTTTTCCTACTCCATCTAAGGATCTTTGTGAGAGTTTTTAAAAGTATTTAATTGGTCAAATTTATACTATTCGGTCTAAAATTTTGTCTTTAGGAAATCTTACAGCCAATGTAAGGATTTTTTCTCACTGTTTGAGTAACTTTGAACAGGTTTCTTTTGCCCAGTTGAGGGATATAGTACTGCATTTAAAATCAACTATCTCTTGTTATGATGTTCTCCGGGCACTGATTAAAGAAGTCATAGACACTATTGGCCCTAGTGTTTTAAGAATTATTAATAGTAGTTTATTTTTTGGATGCGTGCCACTAGGCTTTAAGCATGCGACTATTGAACCAGTTTTAAAAAGGGCAAATCTGTATCAACAGGATTTTAAAAATGTTAGGCCTATTTCAAAACTATCTTTTATGAACAAGATCTTGGAAAAAGTTGCGCATAACCAACTTGTTGATTTTCTGACTAAGAATAATATAATGGATGTCTTTCAGTCTGGATTTTCGGACCAAGCACAGTACAGAATCAGCGCTTCTTAAGGTTTTTAATTATATATTTTTGAGTATTGACTCCGGGAAGGGTGTTGCCCTAATGATGTTGGACTTGATCACTGCTTTTGACACTATAGATCATGCTGTTTTTATAGAATGTCTTCGAGATTACGTTGGAATTAATGGTGTTGCACTTAAGTGCTTTTCTTCTTATTTGCAGGATTGGACTTGTTCTGTTAAAATTGGAAATTATGTCTCTACATCTGCTACTTTCTCCTGTGGGGTCCCACAGGGATCTATTCTTGGTCCAACTTTGTTTTCTTTATATATACTGCCCCTGGGGTAAATTTGTAGGAAATACAATATTAACTATCATCTGTATGCTGATGATTTGCAAATGTATTTTCCTTTAGAGCTTGACGGTTGTTTTTCTTAAGCTTTTGCAAGTGCTTGGCAGAGGTTAAGGCTTGGTTTGCAAATAATTTTCTTCAATTAAATGAAGACTGAGTTTATTATATTTGGTAACAAGTAGTTTCAGAAAGGTATGGTCGGAAGCCAGGGACTATTGTCCAATGATCTATGTGGTTATGTAAGGAACTTGGGAGTAATTATTGATTCTGAAATCCATCTTGACCGACAAGTAAATTGTTGTGAAAACATCCTTTTTTCAGTTAAGGAAATTGTCCAAACTAAAAACTATTCTTTCGAACAAGGATTTAGAGTCTGTTATACATGCTTTTATTTCAACGCGGTTGGACTATTGTAATGCTTTATACTTTGGAATAAGTGAATCTCTGGTTATGTTCAGAATGCTACAGCAAGACTTTTAACTAACACTAGAAAACGGGACAATATAACACCTGTGTTGGTATCTTTGCATTGGCTTCCTGTAAAATATCGAAGATATTTAAATATCCAAGACTTGCTCGTTTTATCAGGCTTTCGGCATTTGATTGGTCAGGACAATTGTGAATGACTTTATTTTATGAAAAAAATTTATTTTATGTTTTGTTCCTATGTTTTTTAATCTTTATTATATACTGCTTGTGTACAGCACTTTGGTCCATTTTTATGGTTTTGAAAGTGCTTTATAAATAACGGTTGAGTTGAGTTGAGCGGAGTTCCACAAGTGAGATACCTCACTTCATGTTATCAGAGAACCGGGGTTAAATTAGTAACCTAAAGTTCCATTGCTGTCTATGGAGGATCCGAAAGCTCTCGGATTTCATCAAAAATATCTTAATTTGTGTTCCAAAAATTAACAAAGGTCTTACGGGTTTGGAACATGAGGGTGAGTAATTAATGACAGACATTTTTGGGTGAACTAACCCTTTAAGCTCAGCAGTAATGCTGCAAAAACTCCTGAAGGTGTGAATGGCTGCACCTTTATTTGTCAAATTAAAGTGACTGTATCCATACCTCTCAAAAAAAACAGACCAATCATTGCATGACGGTTCTGAACTATTGCCTTAACAAATGACAATCTTCAGCCAGGAAAATCTGATGGAACAAAGCCAACACAAAATTCTTTAAAACAAACTGATGGATCGAACAAATTGCATTTGGATTCACTGCAAATATATAGACTACTGTTCAAAAGTTTTTGAAAGAAGTCTGTGTTTATTTGTTTAAAAACAGTAAAACAGTAACATTGTGAAATATTATTACAATTTAAAATAACATTTTTTTTCTGTTTGAATATAGTTTAAAATGTAATTTCTTCCTGAGATGGCAAAGCTGAATTTTCAGCAGCCATTACTTAAGTCTTTAGTGTCACATGATCCTTCAGAAATCATTTCTTATTATTATCAATGATGAAAACAGATTTTGCTGCTTAATATTTTTATGGAAACTGTGATTCCTTGATGAATAGAAAGTTCAAAAGAACAGCATTTATTTGAAATATATATTTTTTGTAACATTACAAATGTCTTTGTCACTTTTGATCAAATGAATGCATTCTTGCTGAATATAAGTACTGATCTCTTACTGAGCACAAACTTTTGAACAGTAGTGTATTTTTAAAATCTGGTATATTTTTAAAAGTGATTTCCTGTATATTTTCTTGTAGACAATGGCCAGAGCATCAGCCATAAATGTTATGTGACTAATACATTAGGAGCTTAAAGAAAATTACGTCATGACAATGCTGCACATGGAAAAAAACACTGTAAACCATCAGCTACCACTTTAAAGCATGTTAGTCTGTTTAGGTTACATTTTATATGTCGGTCAGGCCCCATGGCTAGCATAAGCTACAATTACGGACCATCAGGCATCTGCATTGTACATCAGCTTGTCTAATGGGAACGAGAAGGCTTTCGGTTAAAGGATACAATAAAATACAAAGTTTCAAATCAGCTTGAGCTGGATTTCGAGTCTTTATTGAAAGTAAATTTACGCAAACAGCACAAGCTTCTTTTGAGCAGAAAAATATACTTGGTGTGGCACAGATGTGTTTATTTTCTATACTTAATTGGTCACAGAAAAACGTTCAATACATTTTACAAGCAATACATGAAAGTGGAAAATGATGCTTTCTGAAGCCATTTTTATGCATTTCTCTTTTGTCCTTTTTTGTTAAAAAAAATACTATGGTATACCTACTTTCAATCTATTAAACATGTCAGTGTTCATTCTGGTTTGTAACAGATGGGTTTATCACTAGAGTATTGGAACTAGAAAGCATTTGCTTTATGTAGATACTACTCTGAATATGCATGCAAACGAATGGTGTCCTTGGCGTGTCAGAGCTTTCAGTGAGATCACCAACCATAAATATTATTACAATTAAAAAAAAAAAAAAAAATTCTGTTTGAATATAGTTTAAAATGTAATTTCTTCCTGAGATGGCAAAGCTGAATTTTCAGCAGCCATTACTTAAGTCTTTAGTGTCACATGATCCTTCAGAAATCATTTCTTATTAGTATCAATGATGAAAACAGATTTTGCTGCTTAATTTTATGGAAACTGTGATACATTTTTTTCAGGATTCTTTGATGAATAGAAAGTTCAAAAGAACAGCATTTATTTGAAATATATTATATTTTTTGTAACACAAATGTCTTTATTGTCACTTTTGATCAAATGAATGCATTCTTGCTGAATATAAGTACTGATCTCTTACTGAGCACAAACTTTTGAACAGTAGTGTATTTTTAAAATCTGGTATATTTTTAAAAGTGATTTCCTGTATATTTTCTTGTAGACAATGGCCAGAGCATCAGCCATAAATGTTATGTGACTAATACATTAGGAGCTTAAAGAAAATTACGTCATGACAATGCTGCACATGGAAAAAAACACTGTAAACCATCAGCTACCACTTTAAAGCATGTTAGTCTGTTTAGGTTACATTTTATATGTCGGTCAGGCCCCATGGCTAGCATAAGCTACAATTACGGACCATCAGGCATCTGCATTGTACATCAGCTTGTCTAATGGGAACGAGAAGGCTTTCGGTTAAAGGATACAATAAAATACAAAGTTTCAAATCAGCTTGAGCTGGATTTCGAGTCTTTATTGAAAGTAAATTTACGCAAACAGCACAAGCTTCTTTTGAGCAGAAAAATATACTTGGTGTGGCACAGATGTGTTTATTTTCTATACTTAATTGGTCACAGAAAAACGTTCAATACATTTTACAAGCAATACATGAAAGTGGAAAATGATGCTTTCTGAAGCCATTTTTATGCATTTCTCTTTTGTCCTTTTTTGTTAAAAAAAATACTATGGTATACCTACTTTCAATCTATTAAACATGTCAGTGTTCATTCTGGTTTGTAACAGATGGGTTTATCACTAGAGTATTGGAACTAGAAAGCATTTGCTTTATGTAGATACTACTCTGAATATGCATGCAAACGAATGGTGTCCTTGGCGTGTCAGAGCTTTCAGTGAGATCACCAACCATACGCCCTGGTCTACACACCCTTCTTCTTGAACTCAGAGCTGGATCTCAGAGCCATTAGAGTCGCTAAGAAGAAATGAGATACAAATGAGATTCAAATGGGAGATTTCACTTGTACTGTACATCACGTACCTTTGCTTCTTATCAAAACATTTTTAAAACACAAATTAAAGACTGATAATAATAATAATAATTTGACTAAAGCAAAGTGTCTCACCTTTGGCTGTAAGAAAGGCAGTCTCAGAGAATCCTAATTTAGGACCTTCTGTAATACTGAAGAGCCAGTCGATGAACTGATGGCATGAAGAAAGAAAGATTGGGGTTGAGAAGTTTTTTTTTTTTTAAAGAAATTAATACTTTAATTTATAAAGGAAGCGTTAACTTGATCAAAACTGACAGTAAATTCATATAAAAGTTTATTTCATATAAATGTTGTTCTTTTGAACTTTCTATTCATGGAATCCTGAAAAAAAAAGTATCAGTTTCCACAAAAATATTTAGCAGTACAACTGTTTCTTGAGCAGCAAATCAGCATATTAGAATGAATTCTGAAGGATCATGTGACACTGAAGACTAGAGTAATGATGCTGAAAATTCAGCTTTTGCCATCACAGGAATAAATTACATTTTTAAATATATTCAAATAGAAAACTGAATGAATTTTAAATTGCAACAATATTCACTGTTACTGTTTTTACTGTATTTTTGAAAAATAAATGCAGCCTTAGTGAGCATAGGAGACTTGTTTCAAAAACATAAAAAAAAAACACCAACCCCAAACTTTTGAAAAGGTAGTGTAGATAGACATTAAAATGTTAACTTTATTTTTAATTACTATGGATACTGTGCGTACTTAAAGGGTTAGTTCATTCAAAAATGAAAATTCTCTCATTAATTACTCACCCTCATGTCGTTCCAAACCCGTAAGACCTCCGTTCATCTTCGGAAAACATTAAAGGGGTCATATGATGCTTTTTTAAAGATCATTATTTTGTGTATTTGGTGTAACAGAATATGTTGACATGCTTTAATTAATGACAAAATTTTCATTTTTGGGTGAACTAACCCTTTAAGAGTTGTGGATTGTAAGTGTTACAATTTGGTAACAATTTTGTTACTCAATCCGCATGATTTGTGCAATGGACATGAATACCTTAATTGTGCAACTTGTATTTTCCTAAGCAGAATTCAAAAAACATTCAGCAGAACTACACATTTTTAAACTGTGAAACGAGAGATAAAAGCTGCCATGCCTTCTGTGACTGGGATTTCCACGGCTCTTTGGCGAGTAGTTGTTTCATGCTGCATGGGATTGCAAGTAGGCATGACGCGATCGACAGCTCTGTGATAGCAGGGTTGACACAGAGGTCATGGGACAGTTCTGTTGTCAGAGAGGACTGTTGCCAGGGAAACCACTGGGCCCTGATTCCAATGAGAAGTGGGGCACAATGGTCAGCCCAAGACACCACTGCCGCAGCAAACACACTGAGGAGGAAGTCTGTGCCCTGCAAAATGATGGCAGACATAACGTTTAAGTCAGTGCACGGGTAGTATCTTGCTTCCTGCTGGTGTTTTATAGAGAAAAGAACGGTTTCTATCATTAGGCCTACAGCAAGGCAACCAAAAACACTTTGCAGATGGCAGCGACTACTCTTTAGAGAGGCATATCCACATATGATTGTAAATCGACCTAAAAGAAACCAGAGCCCAATAAATTACAACCAACAGATTTTGCAGCGCAGTTATACTGCACATACCTCTAGTCTATAACACTGACACATTTAACAGAAGGAGATCCGTATGCAACATTTCTGATGTGGCCCATTAACTCCAAAAGCCACTCCATTCGTTTAGAGACCCCTGAAAACAAACAAAACATTGTGCTTTCTGAATCAACATTACATGATTCAAGTTCATCAAAAAGGAGGCACTTAAAATGGTTAATGGAAACGGAAAACACAGGCAGTGGCTTGTAACTTTGTAACATATAAGAATCAGTATTATTTTAGCATCATTGATTTAATATATAATATTGAGATATATAATATTTTTTATTAATATTTTGAACCAGCTTTTATTTTTATATTTTTCATTTTGTTGTATGTTTTTATAATTTTTTGTCATTTATATTGAGATATATAATATTTTTTATTAATATTTTGAACCAGCTTTTATTTGTATATTTTTCATTTTGTTGTATGTTTTTATAATTTTTTGTCATTTAAAAAAAAAAGTCTATATAGTTTTTCAGTTTTAGTTTTTTAGTACAGTTAAACTAAATATGAGAAATGTTGCATTGGCAACTAGCTGAAATATATATACAGTATATATATATATATATATACATACATACATACAGTATATACACACACACACACACACACATATATATATATATATATATATATAT
>NW_015666172.1:710175-712239 GCF_001515625.1 Sinocyclocheilus rhinocerous
CTTGTGCTTGCAAAGTGAAATAATGGGTTCAATACCCTGAGGCGAGATAGTATGACTACATATCATGATGATACATTTCAACACAATCAGATTTATAAAGCTATAATTCATGAACATTACGGAGTTATATAATACCTCAGTGACTTTGACTATGCGGTCTATCTCAGTGTCGCTCAGTTCAGACAGACATGAACACATGGCTTCATACAGGTCCAGTTCACCAGCCTACAGAACAACCCAAAAACACAAAAACATCACATCTGGACAGCAGCAGAACTGGCTAAATGTTCGAGTTCTTAGTCAACACGTTTGACTATAAAACATCTTACAGACTGCTAGGACATACAGGTATATTATCAGGTAAGAGGTTATAGATCTTTTCAGTGGTGGAGCACAGGGCAGTCCAGCAGTTCTGTGGCGGGTTGGGGACCGCCATGGCTTTGGACAGCCCACGCAGGATGGACAGGCACGGGCAGGCGCTGAGGACGTGTGTTGGGCACAAACTGCTGGACTGCCAGACTGTCCACATACACCTGCAGTTTGTCTTCAGCCACATGCTTCATCCAGGAGCTCAGGCACTCGTAGAGAGAAGCCCTAGTGCGGAGCTGTGGAGCGTACAGATGTTGAGAAAATTAAGAAAATGACTGCAGACTGAGAGAAAATTACAAAACAGTGTGACATTTTGAAGCCAGAAAAGCCACGATGAACTTCTCGCAGATGATAACATTATGAGATAATTAGCTACTAATTACTACTTTACTTTTAAGCATCTCTGAAAATAACATTAAACTTTACAAAGCTTTCAAAAGGGATAATGTCTAACAAATTAGTAAAAATTAGATTTAGAAATTTTCTAAAGAAAATTGCACATGTAAAACTGGATGCCATGTAGAGTTGCTTTTAACTAAACCGAAAAACAAAAAATAATATATATATATATATATTATCTCTATCAACACATTTAAATTAAATAAAAATAGATAAAAAGCATCTATGTTGTAGTGTACTTCCACAACATTCTGAAAACTACAAAACATATTCAATGTATAGAACAAGACAAGACAAAACTAAAACACTGTTGCAAACAATAATAACTTCATTTTCATAATAGATGGAAGTTATAATTGTAATGGAAAATTAAATTTGGTTAAAATTAAATTTGATTTGCTATGGCATTCTGGGAGGGTGGTAGGTGGTTTCTTAGTGGCCCAGCTCAAAAGATGCACTTGTGTGAAAAAGTTCACTACTACTAAAGAGCGACAGTGACAATGAACCAAACTAAAATATCTTATTTATAAGTGAAAACCCAGCATTTTAACATCAATAAGTCTGTATGAAGTCACCAAAGAGACACTAATGTGTGACAGAGACATGAGAGACATACACAGAGAGAAATACTCACACTCAGGCTGTGAACCAGGGGAGGCACAAGCCAGATGCCGAGGAAAAGTGAGGCACTCTGGGAAGACTGGGCCTGACTGGCAGCTAACGCTAAACAGTGATGCTGCACCTCCTCACCTATGACAGGCACAGGTGAGCACTTCAACATCATACATCCTCAGAAATGACACAATAGGGTATTTCCTACAGAAGACTAATTCACGACGATGACGAACAGGAAATCTCATCAGCGGAGAGAGGATGGCACTCCAGTTGACTGGAGGATACTGGAAGCTTCCACCGACCGTCCCTAAAGCTGCCAGCACTGTCTTCACTAGGTGTGGAGGAGTGAACTCAGGTCCTGTACAGAATCACAACATTAGTAAGCAATGGAATCACTTTTTATTAGATATTAGCATTAGATAGTGTGTTACCTTTCCTTCCTGCTTCGGTGATGAAGTCTACTGAAGCTCGGATGACACTTTTCTCTGGGAGATAACCAAAGTCCTGAGGAACTGTTAAAGCAGGTTGAAAAAGTATGTTTGATTGGTCTTCTTCACCGGTGAATGACCATTTGTACAGTATCAGTACTTTATATGTGGATTATTTATTTATTATTTATTAATTATTATTATTATTGTTAGTAGTAGTAGTAGTAGTAACAATAAAATTTATATATATATA
>NW_015666172.1:712352-716751 GCF_001515625.1 Sinocyclocheilus rhinocerous
ATATTATTTTTAATATTAATTTACATTTTTTACATATTTTTTATATTATATAAATATTTTTTAATAGTGATATACATTTTGTTCAAATAAAAAGACTTTTAGATTTAGAATTTTAGATATATTATTATCAACATCAATAATAATAATTAACATAAAAGTAACAAAATAATAATAATAATAATGTGTTTTTATATTATTATTATTATTATTTTTAAATTATTATTACTATTATTATCATCATCAACAACAATAACAATAGCAGTTTAGAATAAAAAAGACAGAAGACTGGGCATTTTGAATCTCACCTGCGGTTCGACTGTGGCTGCTGGACATGTGGGCCAGATGCAGGTGTCCAAGCAGACATGCTCCGTTAGACTGCAGACCTATTGTTCCTGAAAAGGTGATGATCTAGTGGAGAGGATGGGCATGAGAGCAAGAAAAAATTAAAATAAAGTAACATTTAACTTACTTCAAAACATTGTTTTACTTCCAGTATACATATTTGACTTTATAAACATATTTTTGATGTATTTCAAATGCATGATTTCTAACCTGTGTAATGGCTCGGATGACCTCGTTCAGTCTGCCCTGCTGCTGTGAGGACTCCTCTGATTCACTCTTCAGCTAATGGAGATAAAAACACACTTTCTGAAGGTCAAAGGGTTCTAGGACACAGTAAAAGTCTATGAATATATGTGACCCTGGACCACAAAACCAGTCATAAGGGTAAATTTTTTGAAATTGAGATTAATACATCACATGAAAGCAGAATAAATAAGCTTTCCATTGATGTATAGTTTGTTATGATAGGACAATATTTGGCCGAGATACAACTATTTGAAAATCGGGACTGTTTCCTGGAAGAGTAGACTACAATGCCAAAAAAAAAATACATATTATGCTGCTCTTTAATTATCTACTTTACTATTTAACCATTTAAAACATGTAAAAATTCAGCTTTAAGACAAATTATAAACCTACTGATTTTGTTTTCACTAATTAAAAGTTGTATTGTCCAATAATGTTCAGTTATTAAAACGAATTTAAAGTGTCAGAAAGGATTCATTTGTTTTGACATTTTGACATTATTTTAACCCTACAGTACCCTCATGTGGCCAGCTACTGTTACTGCCATATTAAAGCCTACATTCACCTTTCCCCAGCAGCTAACTTTTACGTAGGATATACAATTGCTGAGATCTGCTTCCTTACCTGTCCTTGCACAAAGTTAGTACACAGAGTTGAACTAAAAAGAGAACAATCAGTTTTTAAAATCTTGTTTGTTAGTGTCACTGGTTTGAGGGGATTTACACAAGTTTAGATCTGAAAGGAACAGTCACCAGCTAAATGAGCTACATTCACGATTTTAATCCAAGAACGAATCTTTAAAGTGCTTTAAAGTGTTTATTCAGTGACTTTAAGTCGCTTAAAGACACATTAACACAAATCTTTTCATCTGTGGGGCGGCAGAGTAATCCGAGACATTCACAAGGCTCTGATTCACACTGAGAGAAAATCCTCACAGATCACTGTCAAGTCCCACCGTTACTATGGCGACACTTCCTGGCTACCTTCCAAGTATGGTGGCATTTGCATTTAAAAAGGCGAGACAGCATTCGCTGTGCGTGTATGTGTATGAGTGTCTGGAAAGTGGGTGGGCATGGAGGAGTGTAATTTGCCACACAAAGAGCAGCCTGGCACAGGTGTGTGTGAAAAGGGCAGTGCCCATACGAGACTGGCATTTAACTGCTATCACTAATGGCACCTCAACATACGATAATGGACTTAATGCAGGGTAATATACGAGAAAGTGATGTTTCCTGATATTTAACATTCACTAAGATGGGAAAAAAAACATTCTAGCTGTAGGAAGTAAGATTTATTACACTGCTAGTGTGTTATTTTCAACTCTTGCACTGAAGGTGCTGAATGCCAACACATATATCTTAAAGGGGTCATATGATGCGATTTCAAGTTTCTCTTTCTCTTTGGAGTGTTACAAGCTGATTGTGCATAGATAAGATCCCTGAAGTTGCAAAGACTAAAGTCTCAAAACCAAAGAGATATTCTTTATTAAAGTTAAGACTCTGCCACGCCCCCCTAAAACGCCTCGTTCTAACACGCCCCCACATATCTACCTCACTATGTGGAAATATTAGCACAATGCGGCCCAAATGTGCACGCAAAGAAAGAAAGCATGGTTTCAGTAACCGCAGTTAGTGTAGAAGCAGCATTCTGAATCAGTTACTGTTTTGTTATTAGTTTAAGTATTTGTTATTGACTGTTCAAATGCGGAGTTTTGTGCAGCGCTGAGTAACGCGTTTTGTGTGTGTGTGTGTGTGTGTGTGTGTGTGAGAGAGAGAGAGAGAGACAGGGTCGCATCACAGTGGAGTCAGCTGTCTTAGCCGTGGCTTGTGTACTGCAAACACATACCAGCTTCATCACTGTCTGTGACGCGACTCTTGTTCTGTTCCCCTTTCGGGCTTGAACTGATGGTAAAACTAACGACATTATTAACTGTCTTGATATTTATTTTGAAAGCTTGAAGCTCGCGAAGCTTGCAATGGGCGTTATATTTCCGACAAGTGCTTGCGGTGTTCGGCCAATCACAATGCACTGGGTCAGCTGGGTCAGCAGAGCAGACTGCGCTTGTCAAAGGAGGGGGCTTTGTAGAAAACGAAGCGTTTGAGAGAGGCGGGGCATAGAGGACCTACAATAATGTACAGTATTTGAAAAATAATGTGTTTTTTGAACATTAAAGCATGTCAACATATTCTGTTACACCAAATACACAAAATAATGATCTTTAAAAAAAGCATCATATGACCCCTTTAAACTGAAACAGTCTCTAGCATCCTGCCAGGTACAAATATAACACAAGGCTTGACATAAGCACAAATTACACATTAAATTACCTGAATGAGAGCCATCTCTGATCCCACTAATGCGATCAGTCCATTGAGGGCAGACAGCCTCTGCATTGTGGGACAACCCTGGAGAAAGATTAAAAAAATGACAGTTTAGGTTCTCCCTCATGAAAGCTGAGATTTAGTGTTGATGCCTGAGATTTCTAGATCAAAACTAAGACACTGGGAAGAGAAAGACTTAACCCTAAATTCTGGACCTGTGCCTTAGATCAGATCCTGATATATAGTTCACTTACTATGGCACAACAACACATTGTTTCTCACTAGTCAGGGAGACAAACTACATTAAGTCGACTGTTTCTTTTCACTTCCCACTGACATTTTTAACCAAAGCAGCTTTGGTATGGATAATAAATAAAGTGGTTGTCTGACATAAAAATAAGACCAGCATGCCTTACATGCATGTGTAAAGGCAAAATATGCATAACATATGGAAATAACAATACAGTTGGTGCCCAATATGATTCACCGAACAATGGCACCTCACCTCAGCCAGCAGTATCTTGGTCCAGGCAGCCAGCAGACGAGGCTGGATGTCCACCGCTTTACCATGACCAAATGAAGAGAGTCCAAACACTGTCAGTCCCAATGCCAAAGCAAAGCCTGGTGTCTAAAAAAACCCCAGAATAAATGCCATAAAGTGTGAATCAAATATTTTGTTTTGAAACGGTCATGTGCAAAAACACAACAACAATATCTTCTTTAATACAAAACCAAACTTAGTTCTAAGATAAAACTTAATAGCTACTAATTTTAATCAAGGAAGACAGTTATAACATATTTTTAAAAATAGCTTTTATCTTAATGCATGACTCTCCTTATAAACAGACGATTTCAGCTCTCACCTGTTGGCTTTCCTCTGTTAGGGTGCGAAGTGTGTTCATGCTTTCCTCAGCCTTACTGGCCTCAATAATGCCTGCACTAAATGCTGAAACTGCAACACACGCCACAGAATAGGCCAAAACCTGACACCCGACAGAACACATAAAAGACACAAGAAATGTTTGGATGCACAAAAATGACTGCCACTAAAAGTATTTAGTTGTAAGTAATGGAAAAAAAATGTTGTGTTTTCACTGCATTAAAGTAAAAATTCTGTCATCACCATCAAAGTGTGTCAATTTGTAAACATCGTTCAGCTTAAGCAGGAATTGCAAAACTTTTTTTGTCAGCTGAAAATATTTGTCATTCCTAAAATATTTACTTGATATTTGAGATTTTAAAGGGGTCATATGATGCTGCTAAAAAGAACATTATTTTGTATATTTGGTGTAATGAAATGTGTTTATGCGGTTTAAAGTTAAAAAAACACATTATTTTCCACATACTGTACATTATTGTTTCTCCTCTATGCCCCGCCTTTTTGAAACGCGTCGATTTTTACAAAACTAATCGGTCTGAAAAGCGAGGTGTGCTCTGATTGGCCAGCTATCCAATGCGTTGTGATTGGCCGAATACCTCAAGCGCGTGAC
>NW_015666172.1:716876-745625 GCF_001515625.1 Sinocyclocheilus rhinocerous
AAATGTAGCAAGGAGATCTGTAAAATAATCCATGTGACATCAGTGGTTCATCCGCAATTATACGAAGCTACGAGAATACTTTGTGCGCAAAAGGAAAAAAAATAACGACTTTATTCAACAATTCGTCTCCTCCGCATCACCCTGGTGCCATTTTGGAGAATATCCGCTGGACGTAAACAGCGTATGCTGTTCTGTGTCAGCTGCGTCTATGCTGTCTATGCAAGGGTCAGACAGCTCTCAGATTCCATCAAAAATATCTTAATTTGTGTTCCGAAGATGAACGAAGGTCTTACGGGTTTGAAACGACATGAGGGTGAGTAATTAATGACAGAATTTTCATTTGTGGGTGAACTATCCCTTTAATGGTCACATGACATGCAGGTAAACAAATAAAATAGAACATGCTTTTTATTAAGTATTTTGATTGTTTTTATTATTATCTATTTATTTTAATTTCACATTTTTATGATTTTATTAATTACTAGGTTTTCATCAACTCACGAACCCCCTGCAGTGCCCTCACGAACCCCATTTTGGGAATTTTTGAGCAAATGTACAGTATTAAGAACAGGCAAAATACCAAGCCATTTCTCAACTAAAGATTCAAGATGTCATCTGACAACACCACAGTCAATATGGTTTTACCTCCTGCAGCATGCGGCTCATATTGCTGCTGTCCTGCAGGGTCTGCAGGAGTCTGTCCAGCGTCAGAGACACATGCACACCGTCCCGCTCAGACTGACTACTGCTACTGAGAGAGCTCAGAACCAAGCCAACACCTAACACACAACCAGAACTGAGAGAGACAAAGAGCAAACAAACATTTAAGAGTCTGTTAGTGTACAGGGGAAATGAAGAATATAACTAATAAATAAATATTTTATATGTGCATGCGTGTGTGTGTGTGTGTGTGTGCAATAAGGATTTAGTTTCTTAGCTAACAACTACAATTAAGTTGTACAGTTGTAGTTAACACTAAAATCGGATTAGATAGACTAACTTGTACTCCAGATTGGGATTAAAGCAACAATCTTCCAGTCGTTCCAGATGTTTCATTAGCAGCTCTGCTACTGACTGCCCAGATATATCACTGCAGCAAACAAAAAACAAGTAAACATTCATCAAACATGATATAGCTATTAAAATTGTCTGGTAATAAGCTGAAGTTCTGTTTTATGGGTAGACTGGAGTTCTCTGTCATGGTATCACTCAGCACACACCTGACTCTCTCATCATGCAGCCACGCTAGAAACATGCCCAGAGCCAGGCCGCTGTGAAACTGAAGTGCCTGAGATTCGTCTGCGGAGGGCGAACCTGGCAGCCCTGCCGCTAGAGTGCCCAGTATAGCGGGAATGTTCTTTTTGCACGAGGTCACCAGCACCGGCACCAACAACGCCAGACCCAGAGCAGCACAGGAGCGCGCGATCACACTCGCTGTGTTCTCACCCGAGTATGAGCGCTAAAATGTGAATGTCATTTTTGAGTTATAATATAGGGAAAAAACTACAATATGCAGCAATTAGGTTTCATTTGTTAATGAACAATACCCATCAAACTACTGATCAAAAGTCTGGGGTTTGTAAGATTTTCTAAAAGAAGTCTCTTATGTTATGTTCACCAAATCTGCATTTATTTGATAAAAAAATACTGTTAAAACATCTAAATGTTTAATTTAATTTCATTACTCTCCGTGTTGAAAACAGTCGTGCTGCTCAATATTTTTGGAAACTGTGATGCATTTTTCAGGATTCTTTTGATGAAAAAGATCAAAGGAGCATCATTTATTTGAATTCTTTTGTAACATCATGAATGTATGAATGTCTTTATTTTCACTTTTGTTCACTTTAACGTGTTCTTGCTGAATATAAGTATTTATTTATTGCAACTAAAATGACCCCAGGCTTTTGAACAGTAGTGTAGGTATCATGAACCAACAAGGAACAATACTTATGCAGCATTTATTCATGAAGGTTAATGTTAGTCTCTACATATACTGTACACTAATACATTTGTAAAATTTGAAGTTGTCAACATTAATATAATTATATTTGTGTTATGTAATGTTAGTATAATGTTAGCTCTTGATGCATTAACTAATGTTAATAAATCGAACCTTATTGTAATGTGTTACCAATATGGTATTACTACTAGTTGAAGGTGCAATATTATAGACTTTCATAGCATATGCTTTAATAACACATAATATTTAAAGGTTTTAAATAAGGTGCAGTGTGTACTTTCTGCACCAATAGTGGAATCTGTAAAAATCATTGAAATGATTTCTTGAACACCCCACCCGAGGGAGTTATAACTCACACGAACGAACCATGGGAAGACTTGTCCTTTAGGGTTACTGTTACTGCTAACAATGCTGAGCAGTGTGTCAATCACCATCGTCAGCCAGTGAACTGTGGGAAGGATGTCGGGACCCACCTACGAATAGAAAATGACAGTTTATAGGAAAGTTTTTCAGGTTTTTTTTTTTTGAAAAAGAAGAAAAGCTAGTAAATGATAGGTAGTCGGAATAGAAACTAAATAATAAAGCTGCATCTAACCTCAAGCCCACTTTCAGACTGTGTAGGAAGGTTGCTCTCATATCTGGTTAAGACAACAGCCAGGCCACTTAGTGCCAGGATAGAATTACCTTGAACAACCGGACTATCTCTGTCATAATGGAGACAATATGATAAAATATTAATCCACATATAGGCTGATTTTAAACAGAACACACTCCAGCAATGCTGAATGATTACTATCATCGATGCTGAAAACAGGCCCGAAAATGTGGATTGTGAGCAATTATAAGCTTACATTTAATCGATAAAGCACTGAAAAAAAAGCACTTTCCTAAGAGACTACAGTGAATAAAAGCAAACTGCAGATTCTGAATATAAAGCACACTATTTACTAATAAAACATTTTGAAAAAAAATCGATAGTTTAATCTTTTAGCTTAGAAAAGATAAAAAGTCTTGTGGGGGAAAAAAAACTAAGAATATCAGCAGCTTTAGTAACTTACTTGGCGGCAGATTTGACCACATCAGTCAGTTGGTCTCTGACCCTAAGGAAAGAGAGATATGATTTAAGGTGCTCCACAGACTGACAAGAAGAGCTTTCATCTCCTCAGGCAATGATTTAAGAGCCCAGGTACCATTTGCATGGCTACATACAGTACAAGGGGTCCCAAAAGTCTGAGAAAATCTGAGATTCCTCCAATTTAAACATGGAAAAGCAGGAGGACTTTGAAACATTTCAAGCAACGAAACTTAATGACATAAAATGAATAAGAATTCTCCACTAATTCTAGGTCCAGACCAGTTTTAAAAGGTCAGATGTTCTTGCTTTCACTGAAACACAAGGTTGTATTTGTTTGAACCATTCTCAAATCATGCAGGATCACATGATCTTCAGGTTTTACAAGTGTTAACAAGTGACAAAGAAAATACTAAGACATTTATTTTCATTTTTCAATGGAACATTTCACTCAAATTGTTATGTTTATAATATAACTTAAGAAGGTCTAGCATTTTTTTGGACCCCACTCTGACAAAATCAGACACATCTACCTCCTTTCCTCCAGCTTAAACCATCTTTAATTGACATCTTTTTCTGCGGGGGCAAAAGCTGTAACCCTACAATCCCAGTGGTCTCATACCATCCAACCCTCCCTGCATGCTTCAGGGCACGTGACCGCGTACAGACTGCCCTGAGCTCCCAGGAGTGGAATAACTGTATTACACAAAGACTGCGGAACAAACGAGAATTTGTGATGCCATGGGAAATGAAGTTCTGGCTGTCATCTGAACATATTATTCCATCAATCACTCACTGGCTGACAGGCCGTCAAAACGGCATCCTGGGGGTTGAGTTATGGTGTTCTGCCAGACTGTGTGGTTATGCGATAGGGCATATTATGGCGAGAGACCGTGTGAACAATAACAGCCTATACATGCCAGCAGATTTACATTGAAAAATTATATGAATTTTGTGTAATGGCGATGTGCATGCATTTGTATGTGACTTTTGAAATGTCAGTCTCCATTCAAAGGCTTTTCAAAGCAGCTGAAAAGGCCAGAGCAATCACAATTTAACAGCTCTGGATGGTTTGACACAAGCCAGATGTATAAAATAATACCTTCACATTCCTCCCTATGGTGCAAAGCTCCAATTACACTTCACTCTTTAGAGGCTTTCATTATAGTGCAGCATTCATCTTGACAGTTTCTGAAAGTGCTGAGATTTTTTGTGCTAAAAACCATTCAATATAATTCAGTCACATTACAAGTTGTTGTTTATGGTCAGCTATGACGTCTGTGCTTCATCTGAACTATTTAGTGAGAACTTATGTACATAGCATACTGAGCAATTTTTATTTATTTGCATCCATTAGTTTTTTAAAGATCACTGCATATAATATGTCTACGTTAGCAAAGTCAATTTTTTTGTTTGTTTGTTTCTTAAAACCATGCCAGCTGTGTTGACTATTGTCATGGTGAAAACTAAAAAACCTATTTACGATGTTAGAGATCCATTTTTAATAAAACCTCTAAAACTATATCTGCTCTTACTGTGTTAAAACCTTTTCATGGGTGTGCAAAGCATTCATGTAGTGGCCCCACCTAAAAGTTTGGATGCTGAAGGCACTGTATGAATGTCATTGTGTTCATAACCGAGTTCATAATAAAATATCAAATCAAATGGCATCTGCAAGCAAATCAAGCTAGAGCTTCTCAAATCTCTTCTGAGTCATGACTTTAAACCAACTGCTCGGCTAAATTATTTTTAGTAGATGTACGAGGTCTCATCATGCTATACTGTATAAGTTCAACGAACTTTTGATAATCAGAAAGTGTAACTATAAGAATATGAATTGTTTTATCACTGAAAACCTAACAGCCTTTACTGTAAATTAGAAAGAAATACACATAGAAGCATTTTCTCCAGTAGTCTTGTTTAGACCCCACTGTTGAAATCATGATACACAAGTGAAAATACACACCATTTATTTTTATAAATTTGTTATTGATCTTAGTGTGAACAATTAATCTGTGCATATATTTATTTTTTGACCTCGTAATTCTTAATAACAATATCAAAATTTGATCTTCCGGTGAAATGCCAGACTTCTCCAATCATTTAGTCAATCATTCAGTCCCTTTCTTAAAATTGTCACTCTGAAAACTTGTTCAACCAGTATGTCTCCATCCAATCTGGATGGATAGAAGACATCGCCCTACATTTTTTTTATTTAAGCGATTACCCATTTTTTTTCAAGCTCTGTCACTACTTCCGTTTCATCACAACTTTAACAAAAACTCCAGGACCAGGCCAGTCTGTAGATGCATCTGGATGTGTAAATCTTACCAGAGCCAGGCATAGTGCTGTTTGTACTGCAGTTCCTCTGGGCTCTCTTTACCCTGTTTCTGTAGCATCTCTAGCTCTGCCTTTCGACCCTGGACAATAATTACACTGAGTTTAATCACATGAATTATGATCGTAATTGTAAAGCTAGGCTTATTCTTATACATCTGATTTGATGGTTTAAAAATCACACAGAATCACCTTGAGAGCTGCATGGTAAGCCTGGCTCATGAAGCCCCGCCAGGCTTGGGGCAAGAGCAGAGAACGATGCCATTCAGACGGCTGGATGTTCACCTGAGAGGAAAAGATTGGAAAAAAGTGACCGAGATTAAAATGTATAAATTATTAAAAGTATTTATACATTCACAATTATGATATATTTATCATTGTACAGATTTTAATCAAATAAATAAATATTTTATGAAACAATCAAATGCATAAATAAAATCATTACTGGAATTAGAATCTAATGTAAATCACCAATGCAAACAAACATCAGGACACATTAAAATGTGCTTAACTGTAATGAAAACAATAATATTACTATTCATTTTTAATGCATATATTTCTCTTCTCATTTTGGGGTAAAATATCATTTAAATTTAAAATATAATTCAAGTTTTCGTGTTTCACCCAAATAAGTGTGTGCTAGAAGGTACCTCATGAATAATGGTGGCTAACATTTGTTGATAACTCCGCCCTCTGCTGACAAGAAAGCGTGTGATTGGATGTCCATCTTTGTCAGTTTGAACAGGAAGGTCATAACACAGTAGAAGCCCAGCTGAAACAGACCAATCAAAACCAACATACTGTATATGTTTATTTAACACACTTAACTGGACAAACACAGAATTATGCAATGTGTGAGTTATTACTTCAGTTGTGACAAACAAGCATTAGCTATAAGAATTTTAAAATTACCCACGTTACAGAGCTGAATGACTCTTGTACAGTACATGTACCTGCTAAGCCAGGTTTCAGACCCGGCTGCTTGTTCTTTTCATATGTTTTCAGCATAAAAAAAGGAATTCCAGATACAGTTTTTCCCTGGTCAGAGTGCAAATTCCCTCCACTCAGAGCTGAATGGTACACGCCACGGGGCATTTGGTTCATCTCCTGCCTTACTAGAGCTGTCAGGAAGGTCTCAAGGGCTTCATTAGAAGACAAAACTCATGAATTAAGGAGGTTTTTGTTAAAGGTTACACTATATTTAAAAGAGTTTGTTTGACAGTCTGTTAGCCACCATAATCAGATAATCTTACCTGGTAAAACAGATCGCTTTACTAGCTTTACTAGCTTTACATATGACGCCCCTGGCACTGAAACATCTTCATCCTTCTCATTCTCATTTTCCTTCCCTTCATCCTCTTCTTCAGGCTGCTTTGGTACAGGTCTGGCCTGTTAGCAAGATCATATCACCATTACAGATACACAGTATATATATATATAGGCAAGCAGAAATAATGTGAGGATATTTAGCATATGTTCTCACCTGCTCTGGCAAGTGTAGGATGGTGTGAGATGGTTCAGGGTACTCCGAGAGAGCTTTAAAACCCTGGCTCGCAACCTCTGGGTCCTGATGAAGCCAATAATATTACTGTTTACTCATAACTGTTAGAAAAATAACTAAATAAATTGCAGATACATAAAATGGTGCAATGACTATTCATTACAAACAGTTGTTGGGTGACTAGTCAATTATCCTGCCCATCCCTACCGTTCATTACCATTTGAAAATGTCAGCGCTCAGCTGACTAAGTGCGTAGCCCCATAAAACACAGACTGCCTCGTTTCTGAATTTCTGTAAGGAAAAGGACACAAGACCTGAAGTGATCTGTCCCAGTCATGAAATGTGGAGAGAAATAAATCATGCTTTTAACTATGAATTCAGACACTGCTCCAAAATAGCACACATCTAGCAATCAGAAACAGGGGTTGGTGGTCCCGTGCCTCATATTCTTCAGTTTTGACGTTTAAAGCAGGCACTAATGTCAGAAGTTCAGCTGTGGCTTTTAGGACCAGGCGTCTGGAGTCACAGCACAGCTTAGGAGAGAGTGCCTTCCACATGGAGACGATATCAACTACCTGAACAGAAAACAGATGAGAAGAATATTAAAATGCAGAGCTCAACGGTAAGAATGGCCCACTAGCTAGTGTAAAATATCACATAAACAACATGTACATTACCGCTCAAAAGTTTGGGGTCAGTATGATTTTTAAAAAAAGAAATTAATACTTCTATTCAGCAAGGATGCATTAAACTGATCAAAAGTGACAGTGAAGACATTTGTTACAAAAGTTTATTTCAATTAAATGCTGTTATTTTGAACTTTCTATTCATCAAAGAATCCTGAAAACATGTTTGCACAAAAATATTAATCAGCACATCTGTTTTTGTCAACAATGATATAAAATGATTTCTGAAGGATCATGAAATTGTTTCACAAAGGATCAGCTTTGTCATCACATTTTAAAGTACATTCAAATAGAAAAGTTATTTTAAATTGTAATAATATTATTATCATTGTCTGTATGTTGATGAAATTGATTATTGGTGAGCATAAGAGACTTCATACTTGCCCCAAACTTTTGAACCGTATGTACTGCATTACTATACAGTATCTTATATTTGTTGATCATGTGCACACATTTTTATGACTTGCATCTTTTTAAATATGTCAGATAATTATCTAGCCGTCTAAAATGGACTACAAAATGAATCATAATAAAAATATTTTGTAAATAATATATAAAATAAATACTAATACAAAATAAACAAACAAATATAATATAAAAACAATATAATGAACATGGTAGTAACATAAATATTTGTTAAAATAAATATTAAGAAATACATTTAAAATTATATATATATTTTTAATTATTATTATAAATATTAAATATGTTTGTAAAAATTATGTAAGGGATCATGAAAATGTTGGCAGACCCAGTACAAATCTAAAATTCTTTCCCAACAGAGCAAAAATCCTGTTGAGCCCTGAAATGATTAGAATTTGCGTCTTGAGGCAGGAGGGAACATAAGGGCCAGGGTGGCACTGGTCTACCCAATCAAAACTATACAAATAGTTTAGAAATGAAAATGCATTTTCATCTTCACTTTCATATTTCTGACAGCCAGTGTGAACCTCTTCATAGGGATACAAAGACTGACCTCAGCTCTACAGAGCTCCTGTAAGCCCTGCAGTGCCAGAGCAGCAGGAGTGGCCTGATCCTGGAGAACTGCATCAGTGTGTCGGTGATGGCAGCCAGCATGTCTCCTCCATGCTGGTACGGCCTGGAACAATATGTACGGCATTTGGGAAAAGAGTAAATAATGTAAATGTTAAACCTTTGATGGTGAATGGTTACTATGGTGGAATATGCAGTAAATCAAACTGCTAAATGAACTCCAGGTTTACGGCGGCAGATTTTGGGTGAAGCAGACCTCTCTCTGCAGATGTCTCTGATGCAGGCTGCTCTGGCCAATATCTGCTCCCACTGTGTATCTTTTCCCAAGACCACTGAGGATTTTTCAAGCTGTGACATCAGTCTCTGCAGGTCCGGATACACACGGTCCTATACACACAAAAAAAAAATCTAAAGTTTCAGGGTAACAGTACTTACAAAAGTACTTGGACAAAAACAAGTCACACTTAAACCTGTGATGGTCTGCATTAAATGAAATTAGCTCTAGATATGTTGTTATCTAATACAATGTCATTCATACATTGTAAGTGTGGTCTAAGTGTCCAAATAGTTTTTGGTGCCACTGTATAGCAGACATTATAGTAAGACTAGGTATCAAAACACATTTGCAGATTCAATCTGAAATCATAATCATTCATTTAGGAATACTTCAGTTAAAATGTACATTTTTCTAAAGCACGCAAATTCTCTGTGAACTAATTAATATTTGTATAATTTTACATTTAATTAATAATAGGGTTCAAACCATTAAGTTATACCATATATAACCATTAAGCATATCTTCATTTTTTTCCCCCAATTAAATTACACGTGCTAATAATATGAAAATATTAATTGTAATTAAATGTTTTGTATTATATTAGTATACTAAATAGAAGATAAAAATGATAAAATGTAAATATATAAATTTTAAATAAATATTAAATAATAAAGCTTAATTAATATCATAATTTTTACGCTTCATTAATAACAGGGCTCAAACCCTTAAGTTATATGCATACATTTATGGGGGGGAAAAACACTCAAATTGTTATTTTCATGTCAAATATTATAATGTCATGTATATTATAATGTCAAACGATTAATTGCGTATATAATGTATATATTTTAAAAATATTTACGATGTATATCTATATATTCAAATATAATTTATATTATGTATAAATATTAATATTTTATATCTAAACAAAATATATTTTTCTTAAATATATACATGCTTGTGTGTGTATTTATATATACATAATACATATGCACAGTACACACACATATATTTTGTAAACAAAAACTTACTTTGGATGTGATTAATCGCGATTAATCGTTTGACAGCACTAGAAAATATTAATAGAATTTTTTGTATTAAATTAGTAGACTAAACAGAAGCCTCTCATATGTAAATATAACAATATATAATCAAATATAAATATAATTATATTTCAAAGCATAAACCAAATGATAAAAAGTGAATATATCTATTTTAAATAAATATTAAATAATCAAGCTGAATTAATATAATAATTTCATTAATAAAAGGGCTCAAACATTGAGTTACATGTATAATTTTATGAAAAAAACCCACTCAAATTTTTATCCTAATAATATTATATGACAATATTAATTATAATTAAACATTTTGTAATAATTTAGTATACTAAACAGAAACCTCTCAGACATGAATATAATAACACATAAATATAATGATATTTCAATGCATAAACCCAAACAGTAAATGGGAGTATATTCATTTTAAATAAATATTAAATACTGATATTCAACATAAATTCACAGAATCAATGCATCCTGGCCACGGACATCTGACACAACACACAAAGAACAGTTTTAACAAATATCAGCGTTAACTGCACCTGTTTTTTCCATAACAGAGCTAAGAGGCGCAGAGCCACAGGCCTCAGTCTGGATGAAGTGCCCAGAGTTTGGAGGACATGAAGCACCTGCGGGATACAGAACTGAAACACAAGAGAGGTCAGTCAGGATAAACACACACGAGGCAGAATACACACATCCACTTAATGCTAAAACATACCGAACAGGACTGGATATATGCAAACTTAAATAACCTAATGCTTTAATGTTTTTAATGCTTCATCTGTGACCTACAGGCTAGGTTGTGTTCTGCTGCGCTTTTAAAAATAACAGTATCTCACAGATTACAAAAAGCTAAAATTAAAGACTACATTAAAGGGCAAAACACTGCCACCCACATTCAAAGGCTGATGATAGAGTTTCTAAGCATTTAAAATAAAGATGAATAACATCAGCAAAACATCTTCTCTCTTATTTACTCATATTTTGGAGTACACTGTGCAACGTCCAGAAAGTGTTTTTGTTGATGTAGCATTTTAGTAGCAAGCAAAATGTTACGGGAGTACACATTTGGCATACAAGATTTATGAATAATGTGCATTGTTAGCGGAATCAAATGAGTAACAGTGGCACAGACAATGGTCAGGTTAATGGCTGGAGTTGCCTACAGTGCAGGTGAGCTGTTGCCATAGCAACAGGGGAAGCAAAATATCCTAAATCCATGCAGATGGACTATATTCATATATTGTGGAGCTGTGTCGCACTACCCTGTAAATGGTGTTGCATTCTTAATTTTGACTGCCATACATGTTAACATCTTCTTAATATAATGATTAGCTATTTGCACATTTAATTTAATTAAATTTCTCTTGGTAAAACTTTGAAAACCAAGAAAACACATTTGCTGAAAAATATTTATTGATTTAAGTTTCTAATTTAATATTCCCTCATCAGGTAAACAGTGCATGCTGTGCATGCTAATGACTGTACCTTGTGGGTTCCCAGTTTTGGCAGAGTGTAGAGAATAGAGTGAGACAAAGCCGGATCAGACACTCTGCCCAGTTTAAACATCAGGACAGGAAGTAAACATGGCACCTAGAGGTAAATGGAAAAAGAATTAAGCAAACAATTAATAGACAATTAACACTGACCTACTAAATACACTCATGCACATCAGACACATTTAAAAGCAATGGAATATAAATAAGCCTTCAATTGAGATTTAAAACTGCTTTTAAAACCCAAAGTCTAGTGGCCACAACTGTGAAACACTGATCTCCCTCGGACCGAAAAAGCAAGAGGGGAACAGAAAGAAGTAATTGGTTTGATGACCTCGGGGAGCAAGGGTGGAGGAGATTAATACTGTGGAGCAAATCCATGCAGAGCCACAAAAATTAATAGCATTGTAAAATCAATTCAAAAACTTCCTGGTAGCCAGTGCAATGAGGCCAGTACAGGGGTGATGGTGGGATCTATTAGCATCAGTTAATATAATATAAAAGTATATCTGCCACATTCTGAACTGCTGGAACTAAGAGGTCAGATACTGTTCAAAAAAGTTTGGAGTCAGTAAGAAATAAAAACTTTTATTCAGCAAGGATGCATTAAACTGACGAAAAGTGACAGTAAAACTTTTATAATGTTACATTTCTATTTCAAAGAAATGCTGTTCTTTTTAATCTTTCTATTCGTCATTTTTTTTACTGAAAAACAAAATGTTTCACAGTTTCCACAAAAAAATGAAACAGCACAACTGTTTTCAATATTGATAATGATAAGAAATGTTTCTTGAGCAGCAAATCAGCATATTGGAATGATTTCTGAAGAATCATGTGACACTGAAGACTGGAGTAATGATGCTGAAAATTCAACTTTAAAATCACAGGAATAAATTACATTTTAAAATATATTCAAATAGAACACAGGCATTGTAAACTGTAATAATATTTCACAATATTACTGTCTTTATTGTATTTTTAATCAAATAAATGCAACCTTGGTAAGCATAAGAGACTTTTCAAAAAAACATTTAAAAATTTTACCAACCCCAAACTTTTTATAGTATAGTGTATAAAGAGCTGCAGTGATGTAAAAGAGATGTAATAAATGTACAAGTAACTGTCCCGAAATCTGTGAGAGAACAGCAGAAAGATATGAGCTGTTCTTAGTGACGGCTAATGTTAAAATTCTAGAACGGGGTCGAGACATCGCTGTTCTGGGACCTATAGTTGATTACCAGCAGTAGAAGAGCCAAGCATAATCATCTCAGTTTTATTTTCATTAAGCTGACAGAAATTAAATTAATCATCATCAGTCGCTTACAGGGCATTTTTAACATCCAATCCTTTCAAAGAGCTCTGCAAAGAATTTAATTAAAAATGAAAGCATGCAGGGCAAATGCAATGGAAAGACTCTTGGAAACCACTATATGAAAACTGCAAACAGCAAGAAAGAGAAAGTTAGGAAAGAGGGATATGACAACAATCAAGCAATACAGAAAGTAAAAAGCAAAAGCATGTAACCATCCTCATGTTGTTCCAAACCACAGTGCCTTCCACTTCGTCAGTATGACACAAAAAAGAATATTTTGAAGAATGTTTTGTTTTTTTTATCCATGAAACAATATTGGACCACAGTGAAAAAAATTTCACAATATCTTCCTTCGCATTCCACAAAAGTAAAAAGTCATACAGGTCTAGCACTAAATTAGGGTGACAAAATTTTCGTTTTTTCGGTGAACACTCATTTAAGATGTAGCGAAATTAAGTTGATGTTGCTTAGCTTAAGCTTTATTACAGTTTGATCTTTCAAATTTGTTGAGAAAGACACCAAGCAAGAAGGCAAAAAAAACACGACAAAAAAGAAAAAAAAGTTGACCATGTACACAGAAATACGGGCTAAAACAACAGATAATCAGGAAAATCACTCATGACTGGCTACCAAAGAAACGCCGGAGCTCATAACGTAACGAGACATGCTCATCACAGCGAGGGGATGAAGGAGGAGGGGTGGGAGGGCAAATTCTTATTCTTCTCACCCACCTCATTCGAGTTAAACTGAGCAAGACTGTCACAAGTTATCCATCTCATGCAGCGGGCGAGGTACGCCAAAGAGCCCTCGGCTTTGAAATTCATTCCAACAGTTGCTGCAATCCTCTCCAACCCTCTGACTAACACCCTGTTTCTCTCTTTCTTTATTTTCTCAAGCTGTTTTCTGTAGCATAAACACTGCTCGAGAAGCTTCTATAATACTAAAAGACTGGCTCAAAGCCAGTGTTTCCCCAGCTCAAGCAAAATAAAAATGAAAGGTATGTATGACTTCAGGAGAAACTGAGGGGCTACAGTGAACAGTGACAAACTGGTGAAGACCATGTGAAGGACCTGAAAACTTTCTTTACCTGAATTGAGGATTATGCCCTCAAATCTGAGCACATATTCAAGAGCTGCTTTGCTAATCCTTTTAATGTTTTTGGCATCAAACGTCATGCTTTGCGGTGACTGAAGGGTTCTGCTGGTTTATATCGGAGTCTTTTGCTCCAGGAAAACACAGCTCACATTCCCACAAGGTGAACATGAATGTTAACCAATAAAATGAGTAACCAACAAAACTCAAACTCATCCAGGGCTTCTTTTGAAAGACTGGAGGCATCAGAGTTGAATTCAAGACCACAGCCTCCGAAACCTAGATACATATCAAGATTAGAGTCCTCGAGGCTCAGATCTAGCCCGAGACGAGACCCTGGTTCAAGACAGTGTACTCACACTGGAAACCCTAATTATTATTGACTGTAAAACACCATTTAGCACCTACTTCCACTACGTAAAAGCTATTCAAACAGATATAAATGTCACCAATAAACTGTAAAGCCCTCACAATTAAAAACTACTAAAAATCTAATAAATACATTCATTAAATACAAATTTTCTAAAAAAAAGAAAAAAAAAAAAAAAAAACTAAAGTAGTACCATAAAGTACCATAATTTCAGTAAAGTTGAGTTGTTGCAAACAGGGTTATTATCAATAACTAATACCATAAGAAACATTTTTATTACTTAAAATGAAAAACATTAACTGAAATGAAATAAAATACTTGAAACTATTTTAAAAAAAAAAATTCAGTTAGTGTCCAATTTTCATTTACCTAGTTTCATTTAAGTTTGATACTAAAACAACTATAACCAAGTAAACTAAAACTTAAAAAGTTTTTAAATATAAATATATTTTTAAAAAGCTAATAAAAATGCACAACAGAATTATAAAAAAAAAAATTACAAAATTAAAATGAAAGTGTAAAAATAAAAACTAATTCAAAATAATAATAAAATCTATAAAAGTATACCAATGACACTGAAATAACACCAGTTGCAAGTAAAATTAAGTTCAGAGATGCAATTAAAATAATAATATATCACCATTGAACCTCTAAATTTAAAGGGGTCATATGATGCGATTTCAAGTTTTCCTTTCTCTTTGGAGTGTTACCTAGAGGACCTACAATAATGTACAGTATTTGAAAAATGTGTTTTCTGAACATTAAAGCATGTCAACATATTCTGTTACACCAAATACACAAAATAATGATCTTTAAAATAGCATCATATGACCCCTTTAAGGCTAAATGTTAGGGTAAAGACAATCACTGTATAAACTTCAAAAAGCCACAAGAGTTCTCAACGTATGGAAAACTGTCACTTGAGAAGAGAGTGTAAAATGAACAGGGTACAAAGAACACTGATCATAAACAAGTAATTATTCACCAACTAGACAACATTAACTACATTATACAGAACTAAAAATCCCATTGATTCTACATAACAACTATTTACACGTCTCCAAATGTCCCCATGTTTTTAACATTTTTACATAATTGAAATGCAAGGGTTTATTGGTATTCCCCCAGCTGCAGTGCTCAACTAAAGATGTAGCGATAATACACTCAGTGATGCTTTAATAGCTTTAATAAGGTTTGATTATCCAATATTTCTCTTGTTGCCAGAAATAACTCCTACGTTAGTGTGGCCAGTTAGATCAAGCATTGTATACAGGATTCAAGTACAGCATTTCTAAGGCGGCTAAGAAATGTGTAAAGTGGGCATCTAAAACACATCACATAAAATCTACTGTCTTTCCTAATTTCTCTCCAGTATTTGTAAAACAATTCCCCAGACAAGCCTCTCCCTAACAGATCCCCACTAACCGAGAATACTGGATCTTTCCCTCTCTTGAGAACCTTTTTAACCCTTAGAGAAGGGACACCATGGCAGTTGTTCTAATCTCTAATTGGAGATTAACCCATCAGCATCCCCATTACAAAACCAGCACAACCTCTGACCTGCAGAGCAAGCCAATTAACAGCCTTTAAGGGGTCATATGATGCTGCTAAAAAGAACATTATTTGGTGTATTTGGTGTAATGAAATGTGTTTATGCGGTTTAAGGTTAAAAAAAAACATTATTTTCCACATACTGTACATTAGTTCCTGAAACCATGCCTTCTTTCTTTGCGTGCACATTTGGGCTGCATTATGCTAATATTTCCACATAGTGACCTAGATATGTGGGGGCGTGTTAGAACGAGCCGTTTTAGGTAGGCGTGGCTGACTCTTAACTTTTATAAAGAATATCTCTTTGGATTTGAGACTTTAGTCTTTGCAACTTTACAGATCTTCTTTATGCACCAAGAGCTTGTAACACTCCAAAGAGAAAGGAAAACTTGAAATCGCATCATATGACCCCTTTAATGAGTGAGGATGAAAGAAAGAAAAAACAAATGTACAGAGTATGAGAAAGAGTATGATAAAATACTGTTCAAAAGTTTGATGTTGGTAGTATTTTTAAATGTTTTTGAAAGAAGTCTCTTATGCTCACCAAGGCTGCATTTATTTGATTAAAAATACAATGAAGACAGTAATATTGTGAAGTATTATTACAATTTAAAACAACTGTTTTCTATTTTGATATAGTTTAAAATGTAATTTATTCCTGTGATGCAAAACTGAATTTTCAGCATCATTACTCCAGTCTTCAGTGTCACATGATCCTTCAGAAATCATTCTGATTTGCTGCTCAAAAAATATTTCATATTATTATGACAGTTAAAACAGTTGTGCTGCTTAATATTTTTGTTGAAACCATGATACTTTTTTCAGGATTCTTTGACAAATAGAAGGCTCAAAAGAACAGCATTTATTTAAAATAAAGACATTTATAGTGTTTTAAAAACAATGTTTTACTGTCACTTTTCTACATCAGTTTAATGCATTCTTGCTGAATATAAGTTCACTTCTTTCAATTTTTTTTGATTCCCACATAATCTGCTTCAAATATTATATGCACTGCTTTTCACTAAACGAACACAAGGACGAGCTATTATTTATATGCACCAAATTAACAATAACCAGCAAATTTACTTGCATCTATTTTACCAAAATATTTTAAAATATTAAATGTCACAAAGTGGACATTTTTGAGTGATAACATAAATCATTGAACCAGTTAACTGAAATGGCCAGTTTGAACTGATTCACTGAAATGCATTTAACTTACCAACCAACACCACTAATTTTGTTACTGAAAGTTTAAATAAGAGATGCTACTAAAATATCTGTCTTAAAGAGATAGTTCACCCAAAAATGAAAATTTGATGTTTATCTGCTTACCCCCAGGGCATACAAGATGAAGACTTTGTTTCTTCAGTAGAACACATGATGATTTTTAACTCCAGCCGTTGCAGTCTATCAGGTTGTGTAACTAGTCTAATGACATGTTTCCTAGTAAACTTAATGGTCAAATGAAAAGCACATCACATCATAAAATCAACGCAATAATTTTCTATCACCAGCAGAATCACTGGGAATATATTGTGAGCATTCAATAAATCACCCAGTCTTAATCGGAAAGCAGTAGAGAGTGAATCTCAGCAGCATCCAGCCAAGGCCTCTAATAAGGGCATAGAGCCAGTGACAGATGATGTATATTCCTCTGTGCTGCAGCCTCCTTGAATATCTTCCTGTTAGTGTGATTACATCCTCCCTCAGGTCACACACTTCCCATGTTCATGGTTGCCAGTCGTCCTGGTCTCAATTATTTCTGTCCATGAGAGCCCCAAGGCATTCTGTAATGAATGCAAGTGGGGAGTACAGGTCTACTGCACCATGATACACCTTCATTTAGCACTTAGCTAAAGTAATTACTGCTCCAGTTTCTAAGGCTGCACATGTTGCCTAGTAACACTGACATCTGGATAATGGTTAGAAATTAAAGCGTAAGATGAGGGGAAAATTGTTTTTTCCAGTTGTGCTTTTTTTTTTTTTTAATATCTGTCATTCAAGGAACAATGTGGTGCTCTTAATGTGTAAAAGGAACATGTCTAAGGATTGTAGATTTCATCATTTCAGCTTAGAAAACGGTTTTGTGAAAATCCTTTACAGTCCTGAATGCCAAATGGAGTCCAATAAAAAAAAAAAAGGCAGAACAAGTTGTCTGAAGTAGAGTATATCTATTTTGTTTCCATAACTCCATAATGTTGACGTATATTACACTGACAATCCTCCTGGAGATCTCAACTAAGGTTAAAGACAAAGAAAATTGTCATCACTGACTCACCCTTACGTCGTTCCAAACTCGCATTATTTTTTCCATGGAGGAAGATCTTCTATACCACCACAACTCTAATATATATACTTTATTATATATACAACCATTCAGTAGTTTGGAGTTGGTAAGATTTTTGAAAGAAGTTTCTTATGCTCACCAAGAAAATACAGGAAAAACAACAATACTGTGAAATATTATTACAATTAAAATAATGTTTTCCCATTTGAATGTTTTAAAATGTAATTTATTTCTGTGATGCAAAGCTGGATTTTCAGCATCATTACTCCAGTCTTCAGTGTCACAGGATCCTTCAGAAATCATTCTAATATGCTGATTTGTTGCTCAGGAAACATTTATTATTATTAACAATGTTGGAAACAGTTGTGCTTTTCATTTTTAAACAGGGTGAGAATTTTCACCTTTGGGTGAACTATTCCTTTAAGTGACAGAAAAATATGTTTATGGACACAATGGTGATTGAATTAAAGAGTTTGAACTCCTCAAAGGTTTGGTTAACCAGCCTGAAGCATTAACCACTAGCCTGCATCACATCCTACTAAATAATACAAAACTGCAATACAGCAGACTAACAAAACTAAACATTGAGATGCAAAATTTACCTTAGCAGGACCGGCCTCGGCGACGGCAGCAGCAGTGTCCAGCGCTAACCTGCAGAGATCCCCGTGACTGCTGACGATAACATGGGACACCAGGAGACAAACACTATCTGGGACATGTTCACAGACAGAGAGTGATGACTGCAGGGAGTAAAGCCATTCCACGGATGCAATGGAGTCTATGGAAATTCGGTGTAGGACGCTAGTGGCCACTTGAAGCTCGCTGTACCAAGTGCTGAGAGGCAAACTCAGCTGTGTGGAGTCCTGTTGAGGCAAACGCAAAGCCTAATGTCACACGCTGCTTTTAAAACTCTCTCCTGAATGGGTGCATGATTATTAATGGTACCTCTTTTCGATCTGAGGTCTCTCTTTGAACCGTTTGCAACAGTGAATTGGTCAGTTTAAGGTTCTTTGTGTGTGTCTGCGTGTCTGTCAGGGCTTCCATGAGGCTGGAGCAGGACAGCACCTGTAACAAGGGCATCACCAGCAAAGATGCACCCAAGGGAGGTGGAAGCTCAGGAGGGACAATCTTTACAGCTAGCAGAGAGAAAAAGACAAGTTATAGTTCACAACTCTATTTAAACTAGATTTGCTGCCATCATTTTAGGGTTAAGTCACCTTTATTTATTTAGCACTTTATATAGCAAAAATTGTTTCAAAGGAGCTTCACAGTAATAAACAGGGAAATAACAGACTCAATGATGCCAAACTTCATCAAATATGTGACCCTGGACCACAAAACCAGTCATAAGGGTCAATTTTTTTCAAGTTTTTATATATTTACAGTAGGAAATGTACAAAATATCTTCATGGAACATGATCCTTACTTAATATCCTAATGATTTTTGGCATAAAAGAAAAATCGATAATTTTGACCCATACAATGTATTTTTGGCTACTGCTACAAATATACCCCAGAGACTTAAGGTTTTGTGCTCCAGGGTCACATATGAGAAAAACTTTCAAATTCTCTCTCAAATGCTCTACAAAAACAACAGTGTCATTATTCAACTCAAGTCAGTTCAGCTGGGGTTTTTTTCTCTCTTCATTTTATTATTTACCGTACACCAATAAACCACATAATTTGAGCTCTAGAATTGTATTTGTAGCACAAACTATGCGGGGTGAGTGGCACATCAAGTTTAATATAGGCTTAAGGGTTTGTCTTGAGCTGAAAAACAACACTATTGCCTTCTGTAGAGCTGCTTTGCAGCATTTGAATTTGTCTCATTTTGATGAAGCTGAATCATTGATTCTGTTATTTTCCTGTTTATTACTGTGAGGCTGCTTTGAAACAATCTGTATTGTATAAAGTACTATATACATAAAGGTTCAAATCTCTAACCCCAAGGATGAGCCTTAGAAATAATAAATCATTATCATTTTCTGATGCAATTTATCCTGAAATAAAAGCTTTTTATATTTAAAACGTTTTTAAATATTTTTTTCTCGCAATTATTTGTATGTTGCAATCAGCATGAAACTCGGCAAGAAAAAGTAACAAAAATAGAATTTCTGAGCAAAAACTGCCTGTAATTCCACATTTTTCTGTGGAAATTAAGCTAGCTGTGTCAATTTGCTGTGTTTAGGTAGCGAGAGGGGCTTTACCGAGCTCTAGGAGGGCAGTTTGTTGAGAGGTGGAGGCACTTAGCAGTAGCAGGGAGATTCCCATGATCACTTGCTCAGGCGGGAGTTCCTACAGTTAGATAGAGCACAATCAGACAAACGGCTTGACACAGATGGAGCCTCAGAGGGAAAGCTGAATGCAAATCGCTTTGAGCTAGAAAATGCTGTGCCTACAAAACCATTAAAATGATGAGAGGAGAAGATTTGTTGAGATCACACTGAGAGTGCAAAAAAAATTATACTAATTTTGCCATTTTCTCTACAATAATCCATTGTTGCATCTGCATTTTGCAAATGAATGCAATTAAACAGCACTGATTCGAATAGAGGTAATTGTTTCTCATACTTCCATTTCCACTTAAATAATATGCATAAAATGAGGCAGGAAATAACAGTGTAATGTGTGCATTCACCTCTGCATGTACAGGTATTATCTGGTGGAGTGTGTGAAGGAGAGACATCAGTTCTCCCCCCAGATGAAGACTCAGCTGACTGGCACACAGGAGCTGAAGAGCCAGCTGAGTCAGTTCCTTTCTCCAGAAGCCTGGATCGATGAGCAGAGCCGACGTCAGAGATTCAGCAAATGAGCTGAACTCAACCACTGCAGTTACACTGTCCACCTGATGGGTCACAGGACAACAACACACTGATTGCATATTGGATATAATGTGTGAACAAAGTGTGATAAAAATGTTTAAATGGATAGTTCAGGCAAAAATTTACATTCCTTCATTATTTACTCAAACCATATTGCTCACCTACGCTACCGCTGAAAATGTTTTTTAAAAATGTTTTTAAAAGAAGTCTCTTATGCTCACCAAGGCTGCATTTATTTGATCAAAAATACAGTAAAAATACTGAAATGTTATTACAATTCTATTTTAGTATATTTTAAAATGTAATTAATTCCAGTGATGGCAAAGCAGAATTTTTAGCAGCCATTACTCCAGTCTTCAGTGACACATGATCCTTCAGAAATCATTCTAATATGCTGATATCTGCTCAAAATTATCACAGTTAAAAATGATTCTGCTGCTTAATATTTTTGAATGGTAGTGAATGACACCTTCAAGGCCTTTTGTTAAATCATAAAGTAGAGCTAGGCACCATAGCAAATTTACAGTGATGGACAATTGAAACCTTCAGTTGAAACATGTTATGGGACTAAGCCACATAGCTCTATTGAGCCACTTCAGCTCAGCACATCGGAAATCATCTGCCTGCTTACCAGCATGTATGGAAGCAGGTCAAAGAGGCTGTGTATTAGCTCACGGACCACCCGAGTGCCAGACGCCCCCTTTTCCTGCAGGCTGTCAAGCTCAGGAACCCCTCGTGGCTGGAGCAGGACCCTGAGGAGGCTGTGTCTAAGCAGAGCGTTTTCTGACAACCTCTGGGGCTCGCAGTACAGGTAACGAAGGAACGGTACCAGCATTTCCACATATACTGGCTCATCTCTGAAGAAAACATATAAAGTAGCTATAATTCGCCTTCAAATACAACCTTTCCTGTTACTGCAGATTTTAGGAAGCATCAAGAGCAGAGGAGAATCAGAAGGCCAGAAACCAACGAGATTTCACAACATGGTCTACCTCATTGACATTTTATATAGCACTTGGTTGAGGTTGATAACGGACTTGAATCAGATTTCATACTTGTCCATAGCCAGCTGAAGGAAGTCATCAATTTCCTGGAGCAGAGCAGGCCAGCAGTCAGGACGGTTTTCCAGCACTGTGATGTAGGGGTGAGGGAAGGTCCTAAAAAAATCAAGCACATAATTAAACGCCAGCATTTGTGTCATTCCACCAGAGAGGAACAGAGAGGGTGAAGGTTTTGAAGAAAACCGATTCTGAGAAATTTAGCATTGCTTACCAATAGATCCTCTGCAGTGAATGGGTGCCATCAGAAGGAGAGTGCAAACAGCTGATAAAACATCACAATAATCCACACAACTCCAGTCCATCAATTAAAGGGATAGTTCACCCAAAATGGAAAATTCTGTCATTAATTACTCATTCTCATGTCGTTCCAACCCATAAGAGCTTCGTTCATCTTCGGAACACAAATTAAGATATTTTTGATGAAATCCGAGAGCTTTCTGACCCTGCATAGACTGCAACGCAACTACCACCTTGCTGTCTATGGAGGGCTGTCTTAGAAAGCTCTCGGATTTCATCAAAAATATCTTAGTTTGTGTTCTGAAGATGAACAAAGGTCTTACGGGTTTGTAACAACATAAGGGTGAGTAATTAACGCCAGAAATTCATTTTTGGGTGAACTATCACTTTAATTGATGGACTGGAGTTGTGTTTAACTGGAAGAACCATCATTTCAGAATATGGACTTGTATTTTGGCCAGAAGTTAAATTATGGATAAATGTGATGTTTTTATCAACAATTTGAGCTCTCATTTTGACGGCACCAATTCACTGCAAGACCCACTGGCGATCAAGTGATGTAATGCTAAATTTCTCCAAATCTGTTCTGAAGAAGAAACAAAGTCATCTACATCTTGGATGGCCTGAGGGTGAGTAAATTTTCAGCAAATTTTCATTTTTAGGTGAACTGCTCCTTTAATGCACTAGCCTCCTTTGTGCAGTTTTTGCTCAGATGTCTTCCCCTCTTATTCTATGCTGGTGATTAATGTCTAACCTTAATGCTAACATACAAAAGAAGGCCCTTATATTAACAAACACACATGCTCTTTTATCCTAAGATTAATGAACTCATCCAAATCCCTGATCATGGTGTTTGTGTGTGCCTTTGGCACTGGGTCAGACAGGAACATATTTTATAAAGCTACCTTGAAGATCCTCTACATGGTAAACAGTCTTTCAACACTTAAATTTATGGTCTGGGTCACCTCCAGCCAGATGTTAGGGTTGCACCAAAGCTCTTCACTCCCTCCACAGACATCCTACAGTTCAAACATTTGCTCATCTATCTCTTGTTGTTCCCCGGCCAACTGGTGCAGCCATCACATTATCAGGGTTCATCCATCAGAGGCAGTTTTCGGCAGACAGCCACAACATTATCTGCCAGACAATGGCTGGCTGACACATTGACCTCAATCTCACTTATCTGAACTGAAAGTTTAGAACGAGACTGCGTAACCAGAAGAGACGTTTAGAACTTTAGAAGTCAAGGAGAATTTGGAAGTTTGAGTCTACAGAAGTTGGACTGAATATACAGCACCATAGTGAATAAAATGTATTTGATCTGTCTGAAGGGGAAGGGCTAGGATAAATTAATATAAAAAATATTACAAAAATAAAACTAAGAAAATAATAGATTTTATGGTGAGCATAAAAGACTGTTACGGAATAGCAGAATTTTGTGTAGTAGGCATTTAGGAAACACTGTGCCAGGACAAATAAAAAGATTTACAGTTTGAGCTTCTCATCTATGTCTTTTTTCTGAGGAAAGAGAGTTGATTTGTTTTTCTACACTGCCTACACAACCTCACCCTAACGCTCTCTGCTTCTGTTGGATATCTGCTGTAAGTGGCTTTGTGACCCCAGAGCAGATTGCAGAGGAGCCATTGAGCAGACGGACACAATGAGCACCAGTGGGCATCTTCCATTAATTCTCAAGCCCTCCCTCAGTGCCCACCCGTGCTAAAGGCCAAGCACCAATCCCAGGCCAGCACAGAACCCTCGACCCATTCATCTTCACACCAGGGAAGAACTCGAGAGAGAAGGAGAAAAATTAGTTATTTGATTCATTATAAAGTAACTCATCATAAGAGGTCATATAAGCCAGAATGAATTAATATAAATAAACAAACAAACAAAAAAACATGTATGATGAAAGTTGATATGCGAGCCGTAAGTAATGGTCAGAAAGCTCAAAGTGGTCCTAAATCTTCAAATGTGAACAAAACCTTAGTTAAGGTGTTTTCTCAGAGGTCACATAACCTCATTGTGATTCATTACCGCTCATAAGTTTGAGCTCAGGACGATTTAATGAAAAATGAATCAATACTTTTATTCAAGAAGGATGTATTAAATTGATCAAAAGTGACAGTTAAGACATTTATTAACGTTACAAAAGATTTATATTTTATTTAAATGATCTTATTTTGAACTTTCTATTCATTAAAGAATCCTAAAAATTTATCCTGGTTTCCAGAAAAACATTAAGCAGCACAACTGTTTTTAACTATGATAAGAAATGTTTCTTAAACAAAAAAAATCAGCTTTGCCGTCACAGGATTAAATTACATTTTAAAATATATTGCATTAGAAAACAGTTATTTTAATTTGTTGTAATATTTAACAATATAAATATTTTACTGTATTTTTGTTTAAATAATCAAGCCAACGATCGGATCAAATGGCACCAGTGATCGCTAATGGCAAACACTAAAGAAGAAGAAGAAGATTTTTGATTAAAAAATGCAGCCTTGGTGAAACTAAATAATTAATGAAAGAAAACATTAAAAAAAAAAAAAATCATACCAGCCCCAAACTTTTGAAGTAGTTCGACCTAAGAGGTCTTTATTTAGAATTTTGTCATTTACACATATTTAAAAGAGTAGTGTTGCATCATATTCTGTTGCCCATAGCAAATAATTTTGTATGTTTAAAATCCAATATGACTAGACATGTGCAAGAGTGAGAGTTCTGAGAAAAAAACTGGCAGCAGCTGTTGCACTTGGAAAAGGCACTCACCTAATTGAATATGGACAGGTGAAGCTTGCTTCGTTATCCCGCTGACTTGCCTGGATCTGTAGCAGCCTCCCGACCACTTTGATCAGCCCTTGAACATTCCTGCCCAGGCAAGAAACAAAACAATCAACATCAGCAGATACTACCCAAGAAAAACCATGGACCCATAATCCATCACTGAAGTGCATACAATCTGTAAAGGCAAAACGAATCTGCTCGATTTCGAAACAGAAAAATAAATGCAAATATGCCACCTAAAGTAAGTAAGATCCAATTGAACAAATGTAACCCTTTTTAAATTACGTTTATTGAAAGACAGAAGTAGAAGGGCTATATTTGAGTATGTGGTAGTGTTTGCAATGGAATGCTAGTGTACTAATGCATACTGCACAGTGAAAGAAAACACATATACATGATCCAAACAGTAGTGTGCAACAATGTTTTTGTTTGAGGTCATGTAACCACAGTTAAGTTGCATTTTTAACCCAATATTGAAAATAAAATGTCTTAGATCTTGGCAATCTGAAAAAATTATCAATATATAATGACATTAAAGTTACTTTTTGACGTTACTTCTTGGATTTCTCAACAAACTGGAAATAGAAGGTCAAATCAAGAGCATTACATTGTGGGATTCGGTGCGTTCTGGTTATATGTTGCATGTTTTAGCCAATGTAAGAGGTCATTTGGTTCTTAAAATCATACTCGTGCACCGTTTACAAACTATATACAGTAGAAATAGTACTGTGGTAGCATGCTATTCCGAATGTAGCCAATGACATATTGGGATGCGAAATATAAAGCTCTCATACCCTAACGAGAATACAGGTGGAGTGCTTCTCATACATTATAAATCACTTCTGCGTGACAACATGTGCTGTGTTTTCTTTCATCCCTCCTTCTCAGCTCTCTCAAGTCTGACTGTACATTTCTCAGCTCCTATGGGTTTGATTACTGTATATTTTACCAGGAGGGAAAACATAACTCAGTGAAAGGAAATTCATCTTACCAGCTTTCATCTAGGCTCTTTCGTGAACCTTGTAAGCGCTGCGCATAGCAAAGCCGTAACACTCCAGTTTTCTACATTACAATCAGCATATGTACAAAATCTCTGCTTATTGCTGGATTTTATGGGATGAATGTGCATGAAAGAACAGATCTTGCTGAAAACAGTTGTGCCACTTAGTGCTTGATGAGCTCTAAATGAAGTCTACATAATGCTGAAATGATGAAGTTATGCCAGTTCTCACACAGGCAAAGTAAAAGTTAAGTAAAGTTGTTAATATTTCATGTCTTCTCTTTACTCTCCAATCAATAAAATCTGCAAAAGGCTAAAAATATATTAAAATGCTGAGGTTATTGCCACAAGAAGCTCAGATTTGGTCGCTTTTGTTATTAATCCTTTGGTAAAAATACCTTTTACCATAAATATCATAAACGTGTATTTAAAGTGACAAAAGTTTCAATATTTAAATAACCGAAATAAATAATGTAAGCAAGTAAATAAATAAGACTAAATATTAATACAATAAAAAAATGAATAAAGCAAGTAAATAAAGCAAATATAGGAAATGTAGAATAAATAAATATAGAAAATATAAATAAACTGTCTTCATGTGCTTAAAATAAAAAAATTAATAGTTTACTCAAACATTTAAATTCTGTAATTATTTACTCAGCCTCACGTTCTGCCATACAGCAACAGTTCACAGTGATGCAAGCTTCAAAAACCCACCAAAAAAAGCATCATAAAATTATCCTTAAGGCTTATGCGCTATATGGCTTCAAAAGACCATGAATAGTCATATTGACTATTGTTTTTGGTGTGCTGTGTGCTTTTTGTCATTTCTTGAGCTTGACAGCCTCTGGTCACTATGAACTGCTGCTGTAAGGCAAAAGTGGCATAGCGATATATAACTAAAATATATACTTCTGTGTACCACTGAAGAGAAACAGCATACAGGTTTGAAATTACATGGGGGTGGGTAAATAATGACAGAATGTTTATGTTTTTAAAAATTTTTAACTATTCCTTTAAAATTCCAGTCTGTATGATGAACGGGTACATTGTGTGGGTAGCTGCTATGTGTGACGGTGATGACAGCAGCAGCCGTGAGGTGTGTGTGCTGGAGACACATGAGCTGACTGATGGAGCAGGCTGCATTTCAGATGTGTTTTTTTTTTCTTTTTAATTTCTGAATATGCAGATGTGCACTCTTAGTTTGTTGCTTATCTTCATCCAAGAGTCCAACTCAAAGGAAAAAGGAAGTGTGTGGGCAGATAACTGAGGTAATCCTCTAAAAACGCAATATACTAAGCACATTACAGCAGCAATCAACCAATAACAGCATCTGTGTTTGTTTGTGCTTCAGGGTTAGACTTAATTTGAGCATTTTAATAAAAGCATCAGATGGATGTGGTCTGTTACGATTACCAAAAATAAAAGAAATCATATTAATCAATTAATAGGCCAATTAAACAAAGCCAAACAGTTGATTGACCGGTATATCACTGGGTCAAACAGGCACAGACTAATCATTAGTAAATAACTGTTTTAAAGAGCAGATTAAATCAAAAATGGAGTTTTGTGGCCATTTATATGCTAGTGCACTCCAAATGTTGACAAATGAAACTTTGATATAAGCATTTAAACTGTGCAGAGAATATACACTAGCCTTAAATAATAAATACCACCTGCAATTGATTTCAAACAGCATTTTGTTTTTGAAGTCCTGTTCCAACCTCTTGTTTTAAAAGCAAGTTTGGGGTCAGTATGTTTTCTTTTTTAAAGAAATTAATACCTTTATTCAACAAAGATGCATTTTATTGACCAAACGTGACAGTAAAGACATTTATTTATTTATTTTTAATTTCCTTGTTCATGGTGAGAGCCAGATTTAGTTATTCAAAATTAAAACTATATAAGATGTTTAAGATTTAGATTTAATTGATTAAAAAACTTTTCAAAAGTATCAACAATAAAACAGGGTTCTCACAGGAGTAGAAGTATTACAGTCTAGCAAAATATGTTTTAAAGGCATTTATAATGTTACAAAAGATTTATATTTTATATAAATATTGTTCTTTGGAACTTTCTATTCATTAAAGAAATCCTGTAAACAAATGTATCACAGTACATGTATTTCCACAAAAATATTATGCAGCAATGTTTTTTAATATTGATAATAATAATAATAATAATTTGGAGCACCAAATCAGCATATTAGAATGATTTCTGAAGGATCATGTGACACTGAAGACTGGAGCAATGATGCTGAAAATTCAACTTTGCCATCACAGGAATAAATTACATTTTTAAATATATTAAAATAGAAAATATGTATTTTAAATTGTAATAATATATCACAATATTACTGTTTTTACTGTATTTTTTATTAAATAAAATCAGCAGTAATGAGCATAAAAGACTTCGTTCAAAAAAAATCTAACTGCCCCAAATTTTTGAACAGTACTGTATGGGAACACAGGAAAGAAAATTGCTTCTTTTCTCACTTCAGAATAATTTCTTGGGGTCTTGAACACAATGGTTATTTTTAAAAATCCTCTTCTGTGGTAATTTGAATCACATCTACAAAACCAGAGACTGGTTTGTCCACCTCCATGTGATTAACACAATGATCACCTACCATTAAAGGGTCATGAAACCCCAGACTACTTTTTCTGAGATTTTAGCAGAGGTGTTTGTGTTGCACATCATAGAAGACAATGTTAGCATCCGATAATTTTAACTGTTGGAGAAAACTGGTTAATTTTTCATCTTCCGGGTTTAAAATCTACATCGTGTTGACGTCACAATGTGACGTGGCAATGGACTATAGTACATCGATGATGCGTC
>NW_015666172.1:746887-778680 GCF_001515625.1 Sinocyclocheilus rhinocerous
GTGCATTTATTTGTGTTTTTAACTCGATGGGAGCGAAATGAAACTGTCTGAACACGAAGCTGTGTGTGTTGTCTGTCTCCCCTCTTCCCCCTCCTCCGCTCCGCACCACGCCCACTTTTTTAGCGTTTTTTAAAACTGTTGTGAGAATTAACCAGTGCTGAAACGGGGGGTTTCATGACCCTTTAAGTACTTTTACGACTTCAAGTATACAGTACGAGTTGTCAGTGTGATCTTGGAAACACCTACTGTTAATGATAGCAGAATTACAGAATTTTCACGAGCTTGAATGTATAAATGCTTTAAAACATCAGTAAAATCAAAAACACCTATTTGTATGCCTGTGCTGTTTTTGTTTTAGTTTAGTAGCAAACCCCATTTGCTGGTTTGTTTTTCAAAATGGTAGTTATAATTACAGTTCTCTTATAACTGTGCTGTATGAATGTACAGAGCCACAATGTTAAAAGCTCTTCTGGGAAATATAAATACATTCTACGACATGCTTACTTACAGCTGTCTTTGCATACTGAACTGGGACAGAAGAGAGTATTTTAACATCAAAAGTACACATCACTTGATGCTCTGATGTGTAATTGGTCTCTAAAAAGTGTTTTTTTTTTTTTACGTTGCATGTATTTAAACAAAGACTAATTCCAGAGTTAAGACAAGGGAGAGGTCAGTGCCTGAGGATGCTGATAAAGTCCCATCAAGGCTTGACAGGGTGTGAAGGGTGTGTCATGGTTTCACAAAAACAAATCTCATTTTTAAAATGCGTCTGGAGCCACCTTCGACACTATAATATGTGCTTAAATGTGTCAAAGAAGCAACATCGAGTCAGTTTATCAGCCCAAGTGCTTGAAGGTTTTTAAATTGGGGATGACAAGGGATAACAATCTGCATTAGTCTGTGAGAGCCAGGTGCGTGATAGAAGCATACCGTGCCGAGGGCAGGAGGTTAAGGGTGGTGTTGAGCACATATGGCAGATCTGCATGTCCCTGTTCTACGAGTAGCACCAGAGCATCACAGCAGGCCGAGCGGACGACAGTACTGTCACTGCTGCACTGCTCCCACAGAGACTCCAGTGCTTGACCCTGTTGATATAAAACACAAGTTCAACATGCAAAACATTCTACATGAGCAAAAATACATAAGTGAGAAAGCCAGTGAGTTGTAAGAGTAGCATAAACGGTCCAGAAAAACTAAAGAGCACATATTTCCTTTAAATGGTTAAAGGGATATAGTTCACCCAAAAATGAAAATTTGATGTCTATCTGCTTAGCATCCAAGATGTAGGTGACTTTGTTTCTTCAGTAGAACACAAACGAAGATTTTTAACTCAAACCGTTGCAGTCTGTCAGTCATATAATGTAAGAGGCGTCTTCTTCTTCTTCTTGCTTTACGGCGGATCGCAGACTTATTGTCATAATCAGAGCTTATAATTTGTAAATGAATAATTACTGGATAAAAACAGCAATTAAAAGGCGCTGTAACCGACACTGACTATATTCGTTCACAAGTTTCTGCAGGACCTAACTAGCCTAGGGCACAGGTACGCGCCACAGTTACGTTTGGGATCATTTTATTTTTAATGCCATAATGTCAGTTGAAAACATTGCAATTGTGTTTTAAAATACAACAACGAGCACCACAAAACCATTTAAAGAGGCGCGTTCAGAGGTCTCCGTGTCGGGATAGGAAACAGTCAAACAAAGTCAAATGATCTCAAACAAGCTCTCTTTATTTTATCAAATGATCATAATCACATCTATTCATTTTACAATCCTGCTACTAGCATTTTATTCAGACTAAATCCCCTTTAAATCGGGTGAGAAAGCGGGATTGCAGCATTAAGGTTAACGATTAATCGATTAATTGATCGTTAATTTAAACGACGATCGATCATGGAAATGATCGAAAATTGACATCCCTATGTGGGATAGATAAGCATTTAATTGAATTGCTGTGGAATTCGAACCTTGATTTACCTCTAAATGCTTAAATCATCAGTCTGTTTTTGAGTGCTTTACCTGAGTTTGAATGAGGGAGCTGGGGAACTCAAACCTGGTCTTCAAAATTTCAGTCATCTCCAGAAATCACGAATGATGCCCCATACTAAAAACAAACATCATATGGAATTGGTCATTTTTAGTCAAATTAAAAAGGCATCCCCAGCCTGTTTTACTTGCAAAAAAAAAGGCATACCTTTGATTGAAACAGATAATTCAATGACAAAACATAAAGTACTCAATCTTAACCAAAAGGATTGGATAGGATCTTGGAACAACTGTCTCTAGATGACAGGTCGCAGGAGAGTAGGTGTTGAAAAGGTAAGAGATTTTTGATAAAATTAGGAAGGATAACATTTCTTCAGAATAATTAATTCTGATAAATGGCATACAATAAAACCAGGAATGTGTACTGGCAATGTCAAAAGGTACACCACTGTAAAAATGATTTTTTTCGAAGTTGTAAAAAAAAACAAAAAAACAATTGGAGTAGTTTTTAACTTGAAATTTCATGTTTAATTTAATGTGTTACTTGCCATTTCTTTATGAGTATTTCTGAAATTTACTAGCAATTTCTGAGTGAAAACTGTTTTGACACCATTTTCTTTTTTTGGTGTACTGTTCAAAAATGTGGGCTCTATAATTTTTTTTTTATATACATTTTTGACTAACAAGGCATTCATTTGATCAAAATACAGAAAAATACAGTAGGCTAATATTTTGAAATATTATTACAATTTTCAATAACAGTTTTCTATTTAAATGCATTTTAAAATCAAGTTTATTCCTGTGATGGTAAAGTTGAATTTTTTGCAGCCATTACTTCAGTTTTCACTGTCACATGATCCTTCAGAAGTCATTCTAATATGCTGATTTGCTATTCAAGAAACATTTCTTATTAATATCAATGTGGAAAACATTTGTGATTTTTTTGATGAATATAAAGTTCAAAACAGCATTTACTTGAAACAGAAATCTTTTCACTGTAACATTATAAATGTCATGTATTCAATGTAATGTATTCTTCTTACTTTATAAAGGTATTCATTTCTTTCAAACATCTTGCTGACCCCAAACCTTTGACTTCTTACTGACATTAAGATTCAAAAGATTTGAAAAGAACAGAATTTCTCAAATGTGTAGCATGCAACCGCAAATCGAGTCATATGAAAAATTAAGTCATGGGAAATTTACTTCACATTTTTAGAATCAACCCTCATTTCCTGAAATGAAGAAACTGACATACAAACTGACATCATCTGTTAAAAACAGCTGTGCAGCGACCTCATGTTAACGCCTTATCATTCAGATCACAAATGTCAAGGGATCAAACACACCAAACAGGTGCAACGGGACAAAAACCGCCTTCAGGGCGATACTGTTAGACCATAATAAGAATAACCCAACACCACTTCAAACTGATGTAATCTAAGGTGAAATTAAATAAAGGCCTGAGACATATAGCCTGCTTGCATCTAAACTCAGAAGACACAACCATCTGACAGATGGCACTGGCAACCACATCAATGGGATGCATTATTCACAAGTGACTTTTGCCAAAGCTTCAATGTCCTTCCAGTTGCGGACCGCCGACTCTGGCATCTCATATGTTGTCTCATATGGACTCCCAGTGTAGGGTAATGACATTACCAGCTGTTGATGATACTGTTAGACCATAATAAGAATAACCCAACACCACTTCAAACTGATGTAATCTAAGGTGAAATTAAATAAAGGCCTGAGACATATAGCTGGCATCTAAACTCAGAAGACACAACCATCTGACAGATGGCACTGGCAACCACATCAATGGGATGCATTATTCACAAGTGACTTTTGCCAAAGCTTCAATGTCCTTCCAGTTGCGGACCGCCGACTCTGGCATCTCATATGTTGTCTCATATGGACTCCCAGTGTAGGGTAATGACATTACCAGCTGTTGATTTGACTGACACTGGCTGATGGCCACTGGAGATTCAGGTTTATACCATGGCACATGGGAGAAAGACCGACAATGCAAGCTCTAAAATGCTGCCTCACCCCTCCTGGGACCGATATCCCACAAGCAAGCGCTGCGTGTGCAATGTGCATGATGATATACCTGCTGTGTTTCCATCCAGTGTGACAGTTTTACTACAGCAGTGTTACTGACAGCAAAGAGCGGCTCGGGCAAGTCAGGTAAGATTTGAAATTCATATGACAATTTATGTCAAAACTATACAAGCCAAAATGCTACATGTTCATGTGCTACTTTAATACGAGAAAAGTGGATTTCTATGTTGTAGCAGATTGTAACTTTGCAAAAGGGTGATATTTTGGAGACAGATTTAAAATATACTGAGAAAAAATAAGAGTTATTAGCTTAAGCTTGAGATTGATTTGCATTCAGTAATGACAGATGGTGGACAATGCATAAAGAAAATGCCATAAAATAATGTTTAGTCATGTTTGAATCAAATTTGCATGTTTTTTTTTACACCATTTTTGTAGGCAGAGGTTTGTGTAAACATGTTGACAAACTAGTTGTTTGTTTTATCAGATCATTTTTACACACGCTTTTGTCAGCAAAGCAGAGAACTGAAAATATTCCAGGGATTTCCAGCCTGTGGCTACTTGTCCACATGCACAAAGGCTTGGGCTCTGGACTGCTTGCTCTGCACTGCTTGTGTGTCCACAATAATGCATCATTGTTTAAGTGATGCTGAGTTTGACTGGCTAGACTAAGTTAGCTGGTATAATATGTCAGTTTTGTAAAGATTCCATTATTCTAACACAATGGACATGCTCGACGGTAATACCATGGTTTCTGGATACGTACTAAGGTATTTTCACGTAAACACCATTTTACAAGAATAAAGTAATCATTCAACACCATGGCATCACAATCCGATACCATAGTGATACCTCAGCATTGTTTGGAAGCTTAATTTAGTTCCGGATTTGTGAGATGAAATGATGTTGATCAATTCCAAATATGTATTTAGCAGTGAAAGAAACGTCCTTGTTTATATGCGCTGTCATACAGAAAACCTGCTAACGAGCAGTTGTCAGTTTCACCACTCTTTAACTGAGTTAACAATGTTGGCATCACATAAACATGCAGGCTGATGTGACACATAATATATTCTTACCCAGAGAATTCCTAAATTCCAGTGACGTTTAGATGCACTTTGCTAACTTTTTCTCGAAACCCTCCTAATGGCAACATGCTTCTACGGCGCGCGTGGAGGACCAAACATACGGAAAAAGCGATACGTTAATCTAATGTCAACGTAATTATTTCTTGACATTTTAACTGCGTACATATATCATATAATTCATGTATTTAAAGTACATTATGGCACTCTCAGATTTAACTCGAAAAGGAGTACCCTTTTAACACTTTTCTTACATTGACTGAGGTCGTTCTTTCTTTATTTATGCAAATTTATCAAATGTCATGTTAACATTTTATATAAAGAATTATTTTAAACATAAACATGACCTGTATAGCCTACACATGTCTTACAATCAGGTGCCTAGACTTTTGTTCTATATCTATTTTCCCAATAAATAATAAAGAAAGTATTTCTTACTTATAATAGTAGTGACTAAATGTGGCTTATATTACATATATATATATATATATATACATATATATATATATATATATAAGATTTATAAAAATAAAACAATAAATTTTCGTACTATGTTTTTTACTTATAAATAAATTTTAACCATATTTTACAGTATAACTACATGTATGACGTATAAAATATAACATAATTTTTACTAAACATTGTAAAAAAAATTTTTTACAATGCACACATAGTGTGAAACAAGGCCAGTGTAAACCAATAGACCATATTAAAGATAATAGTCTATATTAGTCACTCACTCACATTTTATTTTAAAAATGAACTTGCAATTAATTACAGCAACAGTAGAAAAGTATAAATATACAATAGGAGCACATACAATGTAGAAAATATAGGCTATGTAATAATAGTGTTAATAGGTTAATAGTGACTCTTCACTCGCTCTCGCTGCCATTGGCTCGTCTCGTGCACGCACGCGCATGCGTCTCACTTTACTCCTCAGCCTTTGAAAACTCAAGAGAGCTCAATTAAAAGACCATGTCCGCCATCGGGCGTCTACAGTCCTCGGTGTCCTTATTTAAACCAAATTCTCCATGAAATAGCATTATCCCGTGGCCCCCACAATGGCCAGTTCGGTGAGTTGGGCTTTACCTGCTATAGTATCGGGGCGATGTTTGGGATCTCCAGCGCCTCTGTTCGTTTTCGTCTGGTTTGGAAAGGCGATTAGACGCATACGAGGCTTTTCCAGCCATATTTCCACCGGAATAATCAAGTACAGTAGAACTAGTGGAGTCGTGCGTTTCCAGCGTATTAGTGCATGTCTGCAAAAGTGATGCGCTTGAAAGATTTCAAACAAAAGGAAGGCATCCAAAAACAAATATTCAGCAATCTGACAGAATGCTCTATTTGTGTCATTTATTCTGGTATGTTGAGACTTAATAACATACCAGAAACTTACAGCTATTATTTAGCTGTAGCTACGTTTACATGTTCGGCTCCAGATTGGTTTTAACACGCACGCGTTCAGATTGTGCCTTTTATACTAAATAATTAGCGACATGATTATAAAGTGAACATTTGGGTGTTTTAGGGTGCCGTTCAGGTGAAACTGGAACTCGGTCATCGTGCCCAGCTCCGAAAGAAACCCACCGTGGAAGGTTTTACGCACGACTGGATGGTGTTTGTCCGCGGACCAGAGCACAGCAACATTCAGCATTTTGTGGAGAAAGTCGTATTTCATCTACACGAAAGTTTCCCGAGACCAAAAAGAGGTATGTGAAGCGATTTACTATCGATTTACTATTATATCAAATTGTGAATTCTCTTGAATAGTAAGGCTGGAATGAACCCGAATGCACCTTGGCTACTTGATGCATGCAGATCTGGTCTACTGTTGCGCTGCAGGGACAAAACGTGGTTGACATTTCTAAAAGAGACCAGTGATATATAATGATGTTTTTTAGCTCCAAATGCTTTGCAGGTTTTCCTTGTGCCGCGAGTAATTGATTTCTCTTTATCTGTTATCATTGTCATCGCGCGTTAATCAGTGCGCGTCTCTTAAAACGTTTCAAGAATAATGCGTTAGCATAATAATAACGCAATTAAATCCTTTAGTTAACTAGTATAGGGTATTCTCGGGGACATCACTGAAAGTATTTTGTACCGCGTTAGAACATCCTAGAAGTTCAGCTTTAGTTCGTAAATGTACATTTTGTTCAGAGAAAAGTGATTAAAACACTTTGTTACCATGTCTTAATGAAAATAATACCTGTCTGCGTGACACATTTTGTTCGTTTGTACCTTTGCGTATGTGTGTATATGTTTATTTATTTAGGCTTGTTATTTGTGGTATAATATTCCAATTTTATGCATAGTCTATTGGTAGTCCCATAGTCTAATTTAATAAAAAATAATAATAATTAAAAATGGTATACATAAGTAATGCTTTAGTTAAAAAACGTAGCACATATATACACTTTCCTATATTGTGCTGTCTTTGTGAGTCCAGTAGAAGTGCATGGAAAGTGTTACAACCCTCCCCATCTTGTCAGGTGTGATATTTCCGGGTTTTTAAACATGCAGATGAAATCTGTGGCTGTTATATGTCAAGCATGAGAACCTGCTGATTCAGAAGATAGTTCTGTCATTAAATTTTTTACTAAATGGTTACCTCCAAATTGTTTTCTGTCCTATAAACCCCTTTACATTTTACACAATCACCACAGGAGGGAGGTGGTCGTGTATGATATAGATTTCAACCCCTGTAACTCATTCTGATGGTGTTACAATTCACCCTGTGTTACAACGTTCAACTAGTTATTATAGTTCATATACTATTATTAGACAACGCCAACAACAGGACAGTGAGAGAGAGGGAATGAAAGTGTCTGGTGGTTTGAAAGGAGGATTGTAGGAGTAGAGGTTGATGAAAGCCTTGGAAGGAATTAATTAAAATACTGGTTTCCTGCTCTCACCCAAAGTGTTTAAGTGTAGTTTGCTGTGACGCGATAAGTGCAGGGAAAAATGCTGGAGAAAGTCATTTGTCATTATATGCCATTTATCGCAGGCGAACATTTGCACTTTTTGAGAACAGTTGTTAGATCATCTTTGTTCCGGCCAGCTATTTTCCTTTAGCATTTTGTTAGGTACATATTTATGTCACAATAACCGTTTGTTTTATCATGGACGTCACAGAAATGTACAATTGCATGCATTCTTGCATGACAGAGCTGCAGCTAAATTGCTTTGATTCAACACTTTATTTATGTGACGCTTTCTAAGACTGTGTTTTATTACTGTGGTGGAAAATCAAACCGCAGAGATTGGAAAATTGCACAGAAGGACTTAAGTTTGTTTTGCTTCTGTGGACAGCTGAAGATGCATGACTTCAAACATATGCTAATATTTTCCTCGTTCCTTTGCGTTACAGCACTCGTACTATGTGCGCTGCCACAGGTTTGATTTATGCCACATAGTTGTTGTGTTTATGTAAGATCTGAAGGGGATGTGTGCTTCAAATCGGCTCTCCGATGCGTGTGATGACAGTGTGGTGAAAATCTCCCCTGCTGTATTTATTTTCTCAAAACATTAAAACAGACTATAAATCAAGGGCCGGACCTCATTTAGAAGCTACTCGAAACTTGCTCCTGAAGGTCTTCGATGACAAGAAGTACACTAAATGTAGGTTTGCTTGAACTTCTAGCCCCTCTCTCCTTTTCTTTGACAAATGTCTTGCAGGGGCTGCTGGAAAAAAAAGGCAAAAGCAGCAGGGGGATACTTAACCTCTAATAAATCCTGCCTTATGACACCAGCTTTTAGGAGATTCTACCAAACACCCCCTTGGGTGCACACCCTAAAATGTTTTTGCGCTGTGATGAATTAGTAGTCGAAGCACTTCCTAAGGTCTCCAGCTTTTTTCATGTTTATAATGGATCCAACAAAGTGTTTGCTTCAGGATGAACTATAGGAAGAGGGCTTAAATCACTTGAGTTAATGTAGCTAGATGTGCATACTTTATAGTAATGACACGTGGAATAGGATTTCCTTTGAATTTTTGACCTCTAGCGTTACTTTTCTTACATTTTAGTCCTAATTAGACCCAGAATAAGTCAAATCAAACGGTGAAGAATAAACACTTTGAATATTTACATTTTCTTCAACGCCGTGAAAAATAAACTACTAAACACCCCATGTGGCCTTCTGCGTACTCGGCAGATAATTCACAACTGGGCTGTCTCTCTCTCCTTGGAGGGGTTGGATATAGAAACCTGCTTTCTTAGACCTAGAATTTATGGTGCGCTTGTAAGGTAAACAGTCAGGCTTATTATTTGGGATCCCGGGAGGCTACACCACCCCCTTCTCCCCCGCCTCTCCTTCCTCAGGGCTTTGAGCAGTGTTAGCCGGTGTCGAGACGAGCCGAGGGGCAGTTAGAGGGAAACCTTGCACACAGACGGGCTTGTGTTTGACAGTTTAATACCAACAGTCTCGCCATACTGACCCGAAAGGAACAGCTGCTCACACACTCATTGAGTTCTCCAAAACTCTTTACTCTAGACGGTGTGTTCTGTGGCTGTGAGTCCCTTTTCTCTCTCCTTGTTTTGTGTTTGAAGCCTCAGGAGTATTCGATGTTACCCCTTTCACAGCTGTTGTAGATTACATGTTGCCTCCCTGTCTCTCGTGGGGTTTTCTGCTTCCTTGTGCCTTTCTCATAGTTGCACAGAATGTCATTTGATAAAAAAAGGGGGGATTTGCCATCCTAGATGCAGAATACTAGATTCCTTGTGTTAAAGAGTTAGCCTAGCTCACCAAGAAATAAATTGTCATTTTTCATTCACCCTCATATATTTCCAAACCAGTATATATATTCTTTGTGTGAAGAAAGAAAGGCATACAAGTGTGAAACGACACAAAGGTGAGTAAATGATGACAGAATTGTAATTTTTGGGTAAACTATTGCTTTTAAGGATTTTTGATCAGCTCTCATGGGCATGGCATGTGATGTTTCCCAGTTTCAGAAATCATGGCTACCTGGACATTTAAACAAAGGTGGAAAGTGTTTTTTGGCTGAGAAAAAGGGACTGAACAGCCATGATTAACAGGCATGCTGTGTAGCCTTGGAAACCTGATATTTTTTGCTGGCGCAGGAATAGGGGGGCAACAAACCCAAATAAATAGAGTGGAACATGGGTGTTCATTTCACCTGCACCCATCTATGCCAGTTATACACTGAAAAATATATAAATGTCTGTCTTTTGGTTCATGACAAGTCACTACCCACTATTTTGCAGTGGAAACGTTGTCGTTTCTAGTCTTTTAGCCAGCCACACAAACATCCCAAGTCAATTAGGCGTCCCATTCAGATATATACCAAGGGAAATGTCTGTCCACACTAGGTGATGAGGGTCCAGAGAATGTGTGTGTGTGTGGTGTATTTTTGTATTTACCGAATTTATTTAGCCTTTTTATTGCTGAGGGTATGAAAGAGGGAATGATAAAACAAGATTGTATCATTACATCGGTGGATTGTGTCAGTATGTCTCTGACTTTGCTAGACTTGACAGTACGCTTGAGCCCAATTGCTGGAAGAGCTTAAAATAACATCATCCTTCTTCTATTCTACTGCAGCTGCCCCACACAGCTTTATCTTTGCTCTCTGGTGATATATATTATGGAGAAAAAGCAGTTCTTCAATCTTTGTGATGTAAACACAAGAGGTGGCTTTCTTACCCAGATGGGAGCAAAGAAAAGACTAAAAATTTTGTCTTTTTGAGGGGAAGAATCATTATTTTAAGGTTTGTAAAGGACGTACCTCTGGTAATTGAACTATCATAGAAACAAACAGGGTAGTGTTTGCCCGTGGAAAAACTAGCTACTGTGATACAAGAATTGGCCTGAAAACCTGCCCAGTATTTGTCCTTTTCTATTGATAAGGTGTTCAGAGTGGTTTTTAGGGTGTTGCTAGGTGCTAGTAAATGGTGTAACAGTGTCTGCCCACTTTTTCAACAGCTTTGGCTTCCGGAAGTTTCTTTCCCTTTACTTTTTCCTATAGAGATTTTTAAAAGTTTTTGTTAAAGACCAAACCAACCAGTTACGAGGTGAATCACGGCATTACAAACTTTGATTTGAAGCGAAACGGGATTTGAAAATTGGTCAAAAAATACAAAGCTACAAGACTGTGTTATTAACAGCTTTAATGAGGGAAATAACTGCAATCCCATGAAGCATTGCAACTGATCTAATCAAAAATAAAACCAATGGATAAATATAAGAATATTGATTTAAAGAGTTGATTTTAATTTTATAGTGCTTCGTGGGAATTGGTGGGCAATAAAGAGCTCTTTTAGTGCTATTTGCTTGTTTTGATTCTCTGATTGGTAAAGATTTCTTTCCAAAATCATGGGTAATGTAGTTTTTCTTCAGGGATTTCACTGTTAAACATGATTATTTAAAAAAATATGTTGAAAGAGTGCAGACTGACAGCTTCAACAAAAGCATTAACCAGTTAAAAACCTCATAGCTCAAAGTAGGTCTTTTAAGGTTTATAGGTTATCGTAAAAAAAAAAAAAAAATTCCTCATATGGAAAAAATGAATGGAATTTTCTGTTGCAGTCCATATGGAAATTCTAGTCCGTATATTTGTTAACTCCAGAGCATGCTCTTTAGCTGGACCTTCATGAAATATTCAATTGAATTATTATCAGATTTTATTCCTGATTTGAAATGTTATTGAAAGGGGCTTGAAGTGACTTTGCCCATATCCAAATAGCCTAACCGTATCTCTGACTTCTCTGCGAATACAAAACAAGACCGTACTGGTTGTTTATTTCCACACATTACAGAGATTTGCACCTAGAGACTTCATGCTTCAAAACGGACTCACAAAGCATCACAAAAATATCCTTCATGTGAGGAACAGCATTTGAAATTTAATTCATTATTCACTGAAAATCTTCATCCCCAGAGAGCTTTTAAAAGCAGCAAATTGAGTCAGATTATTCTGATTTGTAAACGATTCGGTGGGACTGTTTTTGTCAACCAGATTAAAGATTCAAAAGAATGATTCATTCCCAAGTTGGACATTGTTACTTCTCTCATGAACATGCCAAGAAAAGATAGAGCAGATGTCAACATTTTCAGTGAATAATGAGTCATATGGACCACTTTTATAGTGCTTTGTGTCTATTGTGAAGCTTGAATGCTCTAGTGCCCGTTTATTGTAATTGCATAAAAAAAAAAACAGGCAGTACATTCTTCAGAATTTCTCCTGTGTTTCACAGAAGACAAACTCATGGTTTTGGAATAACCAACCATGAAGCAAAGTAAATGGTGACAGAAATGTCCTCTTTTTTTTTTTTTTTTTACCAAACTATTACTTTAAATGACCAAGAATGAAATTAAATCATTCTTTAGATGTGTTCCAAAAGTCATGGACAATATTTAGTGCTATTTCATCTCTTTAATGTTTTAGACGCTGATGTGTCATTCATGAGTGCCACTCAGCTCTTCTTTTTTGTGGTCCCATAATGATCAGGTCAACATGTTTGCCTGTGGGCATCTTTTCCTGAGACTTCTCAAAGCCTTTTAAGTTTGTGCCCCGCTCATTGACTTTGGCCTGAGCAGGAGTTAGGGTTGTGTTAGTCTCCTATTTTGCATATGCACAGAAAACCACAGAATTTAAGCCCTCCTTCGCAAGGTACGGCTTAGATGTCAGTGGGGGCTGCCTTCCTTTCCACCCTTATTCTTCTGTGCGCTTGCCAGACCTCTTTCCCCTCGACGAGAAGTGATCCGTGCTTGGGAGGGAGATGAACTGACTCCCTGCAGAGTGGCATTGAGGAGCGTAGGAATATTATACTGACAGAAAGTATGATTTGTGAAATTGTAGACGTGGGGGTGGAATTGGGGATGTGCATTTTTGTCATTGAGAGACGGATTGCTACTGTCCCTAAAATCTATGTTTGACTTGTTGTGAAATGTTCAATGCATTTGCAATATGTACTATATGTGTTGGTGATGATGATGAACTTGTGACATCTAAATTAATGAAGCAGCCGGTGTACACATTGGTACGGTGCCCGGGAGGTGACATGTTCGGTTCACTTAGTTTTGTCATGGCCATGACATAATAACTCGTGGGAACGTGATATGTCGTGGCCACGAGATATTAATTTGAGGGAACGTCATATTAACTCGTGGGAACATGATATTATGTCGTGGCCACGAGATCATTTTGTTGAGGGAACGACATCCATTTCTCGTGGCCACGACTTCTTATGTTGAGGGAACTACATATTTTTTCTCGTGGCCACGAGATTAATGCGTAAACAAACCATAGACTGTAAAAACAAACCTGCATGACCATAGCAACCCGGAATTATCAAAAATGGATAAAACAGTTTTATTAACATTAAACATTAAATTTAATATTTGTATATATATATATATATATATATATATATATATACAGTCATGGCCAAAATTGTGTATCGCTTTACCTAGTTAACGTTTTGTATAATTATGCTAGCATTTGCTAGCCTACCATATATTTTGCAAATAAACGCCTGACAATTATGCCAATAAAGTTTTGACTTTATGATTGTATTTATGCCCATGTGTGATGATAAATGAGCGTGTTGTGTTTTCATTTACAAATGAAACTACGTGAATGATTAATTCCTCAATGAAACACTATAGTATTTATAATTATGGTTTATTAATTAGCCCGAAATAAAATGAAATATATGTTAAATTTAAACTGCATTCCAGCAAAAATTCCAGTCAGCATAATCAAAGCTTTATTGGCATGTCGAGCATTTACAGTAGGCTATTATTTACAAAAGTATTCAGAACGTTAAGTAAAGAGATCGAAATTAAGGGAAAAAATTAATATTACATTTAATATTCGAATATAAACGAATATAAAAATATAACCAATAATAATAGGCTAATAATAATAATAATAATAATAATATCCAAATATTACGGGAAAAAGACGATCAGTTAATGGACTTACAAGACTGTAGGATGGATAAAAATGTTTTCTTGTTTCTTGTTTTATATTATGCACTTTATGTAACATTTAGTCATTTGAATGTTGACTATCGCACGTAATACAGCCCGGTAGCCAAGGCCTATGGGTAATATAATAATTTAATAATGTAATAATTTCTATAATAAATAATATAATAATTTCTTAATTCAAAATAAAATATTAATGAATCCGTTGCTATGGTCACGCAGGTTTGTTTACGCATTAAACTCGTGGCCACGAGAAAAATATGTCGTTCCCTCAACATAGCATCTTGAGGCCACGACATAAGGATGTCGTTACCTCAACAAAATGATCTCGTGGCCACGACATAATATCATGTTCCCACGAGTTAATATGAAGTTCCCTCAAATGAATATCTCGTGGCCACAACATATTATCACATTCCCACGAGTTATTATGTCGTGGCCACGACAAAACTAAGTGAACCGAGCATGTCACCTCGCGGGCACCGTACATTGGGTATCTGATTGGTGGGTTCTGTCCCAAAGCATCGTCTTTTTGTCTTGAGGTTAATTGCTGAATTTATGAAACTGTCCATTTCGTTTCTCAGTGAATTGCTTAGCTGTCTGCTTCAATTTGTTGGATTAAAAACGTCAGTTTCGGAAGCACTTCTGCCTCTCCGCATCACATTTAACAGATTTCCAATTACAATACGAGCAATGAGTCTTTCCGAGTATGTCTCCATGCATGGTTGCATTCTTGTAATGTAATCTTTTGAAATGATTGTACATTTTATGAGCAGTCATTAACTGTGATTTCATTTCTGGCATGGTGAGCTGTGAGCATCTTGCAGTCTTGTCATTTTCTTGTTCGGCAGCGCACATACACACACACCGAACTAAAATAATTGGGACTTTCTGGCTGTATTACATGATATGTCTCCCCCTACATGTGGAATAAATTCTGCCAATTGGGAGTGTGAGTGTCACACATTTCTATTTCCCATCATGCCTGACTGTCAAATCTCTTCCCAGCGAAGGAACTCGCAGTGATCTTTTAACCATGCACATATCATTAAACTGTGAAGGCATGGCTGCTGCCAGTGCATACTTTGACTCTTTTCACATGTCACATGTTTGTGGCTTGTAAAAATTCCCCATCTTGAATATCTTGCTTGCACAGCACAGCACATTGTGAATATACAGTCACCAGCCACGTTGTACACCTGTTCAACTGCTCGTTAACGCAAATATATAATATCAGCCAATCACACGGCAGCAACTCAGTGCATTTAGGCATGTAGACATGGTTAAAAGAATCTGCTGAAGTTCAACCCGAGCACCAGAATGGGGAAGAAAAGTGATTTAAGTGAGTTTAAACGTTGCATTGTGGTGCCAGATGGGTCTGAGTATTTCACAAACTGCTGATCTACTGGGATGTCTTGTCTACCAGAGAATGGTCCAAAAAAGAGAAAATATCTGGTGAGCGGCAGTTCTGTGAGTGAATATGCCGTGTTGATGCCAGAGGTCAGAGGAGAATGGCTAGACTTGTTCGAGCTGATAGAAAGGCCGAGACTGAGGTATGCAGAAGAGCATCTCTGAACACACAGCATGTCAAACCTTGAAGCAGATGGGCTACAGCAGCAGAAGACCATACCGAATGCCACTGCTGGCAGCTAAGAACAGGAAACTGAGGCTACAATTCACATGGGCTCACCAAAATTGGACAATAGAAGATTGGGAGAATGTTGCCTGGTCTGACGAGTCTCGATTTCTGCTGTGACATTCGGATGCTAGAGTCAGAATTTGTCTTAAACATCATGAAAGCATGGATCCATTGTGCCTTGTATCAACGGTTTAGCCTGGTCATGGTATAATGGTGTGGGGGATATTTTCTTGGCACACTTTGGGCCCTTTAGTACCAATCAAGAATCGTTTAAATGCCACAGCCTACCTGAGTATTGTTGCTGACATGTCCATCCCGTTATGACCACAGTGTACCCATCTTGTGATGGCTACATTCAGCAGGATAACACGCCATGTCACAAAGCTCATATCATCTCAAACTGGTTTCTTGAACATGACAATGAGTTCATTATACTCAAATGGCCTCCACAGTAGGGTTGTGCCGATAGACGATAGTATCGACGATATATTTGTTCCATCATATTTCTTTTTCCAAGTTTTTACAGTGTTGTGCGTTATAACCAATCACACACAATTCCATTGAGTTTATGAATGCAGCGGCCAATCAGAGGTATGCAGATAAGTCATCGCTGAAACACCGGAGTTTTGTTGAATGCACACACTCGCTGACTGAATTCTGCTCTATCGCGAATTCTCTCATCATAAAAAAACAAAGTGCAGAAGTACGTGCGACGTAAGTATAAGAGATTTATTCATCATACAGTGTGGATAGCTTCACTAATTATAACGAGAGATTTTTATGTGCATAAACTCGCGCTAAACTGAAGTCATGTTCTTTTTGATAATGTAAATGTTCTTTGCTCGTTTTCTGTGGCTGCTGTTTGAATAGAACATGTAAGCATTATAATTAGCATTTAAAAGCATTATAATATTATAACTTATAATGTTTCTGTTAAATTATCATGTTAAATACAAATTCAGTCATATTAAAAATATTTTATGACTATTTTATAGCACTAGGCTGCTTTTAGCCGTACCCTGGAGTTGGTCCACTCTCCGGCTATGAAACAAAGTAAGTAAATGATTAAATAAATTAGCACGATAATATTGTGTATCGGCGATCTCACAGGCTGACGATATGACTGGAGCATATCGCCCAACACTAGTCCACAGTCACCAGATCTCAATCCAATAGAGCAGCTTTGGGATGTGGTGGAATGGGAGATTCACATCATGGATGCACATCCGACAAATCTGCAGCAACTGGGTGATGCTATCATGTAAATATGGACAAAATCTCTGAGGAATGTTTCCAGCACCTTGTTGAATCTAATGACACTATATGGTCTCCACTATATTGTCTAAAGCTGTTTTACAGTTGAAATTGAAGTTATTGAACCAAACTGAATGTATTGTTTTCTAATATTGCAATACTGACAGTTTTTTTTTTTTCCAGTTTATTACAGTAAAGCTGCTTTTAAACTCTCTGTATAATATACAGCGCTATATAAATAAACGTGACTTCATATATAATATAATATAATTGTATTATATTATATTAAAATAAAGGTCCCACTTTATATTGTGGCCCTAATACCTGTGTACTTACATAGTAACTAGATGTGTACGTAGTATGTAACCACAGTGTAAGTACACATTAGTACGTAGTATCTAGAGCTGTAATATTTCTGTAACTGTTTTCTGTAACATGTAACAACCTCTGTAACAAATGTGTACTTACACTGTGGTTACATACTATGTGCACATCTAGTTATTATGTAAGTACACAGGTATTAGGGCCACTTAATATAAAGTGGGACCATAATAAATATTATAATATAAAGAATTATAAAGAATTAATCACTCTTATAAATGATAATTAAAATAATTTACATGCAAATTAATAAAATAAATATTATTATAAATTTATTATTATGATGATGATGATGATGATCTGGAAGGGTAAATTTAAAAAAATTATTTTCCCCATTTTTACATTTAGATTATGTTTGGCATCACCAAAGTTCATCTTTGCAAATGCTAATAATGTAATAACACTGTTAAATGCAATCTTCAGCAAATCTCAAATGAAAGTCCATTTTTCATACTGTTCTTTAAAGTTGTCGTCCCTATATTCACTTAAAACTATTGATTTTAGTATTTGGTGTTTTCATTTTCAATTTATTTTGACAAAATAATTTCAAAGTTTAATATCGGCCATTTATTGATTATCAACCACAACTGTAACATTGATGTGTCCATACTTACTTTTTTTAGTGTAACTTCTATAATCATCTGTGTACTTGTGAGAATTATTCACAGATCACTGAACAGTGTGTGCTGTATAATGGATAGCCTTCCTAATCATTTCCTGAAATATGACCTTTGACAGCAGCAGTGCTTTCAGTACAGTTTTAAAAGAAAAAAGAAAAAGAAACACAAGGCAGACGGTAGTTTGGAACTAGCAAGGCTTCATGAACGGCCTTGTAATTGTTTTATGACGCTGCAGAAATTATACCACCTTGTATAGGTGATGCACAAAAGGCTCTGAAGCCATGAAACTCCAGACTGCCTCCTATGCTGGCATGAAAGAAGCAGAAGAGGGAGGGAGAGACAGAATAAAGTGAGAGGGCAGGGGGGAGAGGTTTGTGAGCAGCAGTCCAAAACAGGAACTGGGCCATAAATGCTGATTTTTTTTCCCCCCGGTTTGGTGAGTCAAAGGGGGTGAAGGGGAGACGGGGAGGAGGAAGTGGTTTATTGAAGCATGGTTTATAAGGGCTGTCTGTTGGCGGTTCTTTCACTCCTTTGCCTTGCATGTGTGCATGCCATAAAGCATTTGGCTCTGTCTTTTCTTTACTGCACTCTTCAAAGCTGAAGTTTACTCTTGCATTTATGTTCCTGGCAGAATGCAAACAAGAAAGTGCATGTGATGCATTAGTCATGTTTGTCTAATCAGGTGTCATGAGGACTCAAGTGATTTGGCAGAACCTAAAGTGCCAATAAGAACGCTAATGCAATTGCAAATAGTGCTAATAGTGTTTCAAATGACATGCAAGAGTGAAATCACAACCGAACCAGGTCAGAATAAATCCTTTGTATTGATTGTGAAGATTTCTTTATTCAAAATGGCTCAGTGAACATTTAGGAAGGCAAGTTTTGATTTATTCACTGTGGCTGATTCGCATGCGAACATGGTTAAATAAAAAGATTGATTTTCACTTTCCATTCTGCCTCTCTCCACGGTCACTATGATTTGTGCAAATTCTTTGTATGCCTTCAAAATCAATTGTTGTGCAGGATTTTAGGCACAATTAAGAAGCACAAAAGTGTTTTTGTTGGTTTTTCTAGCACAAGGAGACTTTAATTTGTAACAGTGTTGCTGGCAGGGATGTGAGACTGAAATCTGACCCACAATTCTGTGCTCTCACTGAGAGGGAATCCTGCTGTTGTCATTGTCCACTTGGCAGAAAGCAAAAAGTGTAAGCTGACCCAAAAACATGGCTGGGGAAAGCGTACACTGCCTGAATTGTCATAAATTCCACAGTTTGGCATTAACAAAAATCTGTGCACTCCAAGACTCAAAGATACACTCTAAGATAGTTTTTTTTTTTTTCACTTCATGGCTCCATCATTACTTTGTAAATGCTCAATTATCTTATAATAATATTAAAAAAATCTTTGGACTGAAATGTAGTAAAATTTGATAAATGGAGCTGCGAGTGTTACACTCTTATGGCTTAAAGCAGAATACACTTAGCCGAAATATTTAATAAACAAGCACACATGGCGCTGGTGATGTGTAATAAATATAATTCTGTGAGCCAGATATCTAACTATTAAGTAAAATCCTTTCAGATACCTAACTATTAAGTAAAATTCCTTTTTTTTTTTTTTATCCACATACTTTGTTTTCCCCCAAGAAAACATAAAAACATGATTATGTTGATGATTTATTTATTTGTATTATTATTATTTTTTTAATAAACCAGTGGTTCTCAACTGCTGGGAAACTATCCAAAAATAGATCTCAGGTCTGTTCTGATAACAGCAGGAGGAAAAATCTATGCTTAGTGCAAATGACAAAATGCAGCAAACCATGTAGCTGTACATAGTTAGTTAAACAGACTTAATGTTTTAACTGCTTTCTATATCATTTGTTGATGTCAAAGGCATATGTGATACTGTTTAGACACTGTTTCGCCAATTGATAACCACTGTATTAAATCTCCAGTCTAATGTTCTTTATTCATTATTAGTGTCTTTTCTAACAGGGAATGTTGCATGTACACCAAAATCAATGCAGGGTAAGTGGGCTGAACGATTTCATCCTCTATCCATGCCCACCATCCTTTTCTGTCATGCCGTAGGGGAGAACCTTTGATCCACAAAGAAAATGGAGCTTCTTAAGATAATCTAAAAGAGTATCAAACATGCTCTGTCTCAAAGGATCTGCTGCACAAAAGTGGATCTTGCTTTTGCTGCTTAGAGTCTACTGAGGTACAAAGTAACAATATCCCCATTTATCTCAGTGAAGTGCAATTCATTCTTCCACCTGAAAAGACTTGAACTGCTGAAGGGAATTGATCTTTCATTTAGATAAACCCCAGAACAATCTGAATGGTGTCCATGTCTTTCCCTATCTGTCTGTCTCAAAGTCAGAACAAACGATGAAAAAGCTTTATTGGCATGACTAGAACAGATTACAATTTTACCAAATCGTGTAGAATACTGGACAAGATAGAAACCAATAAGTAAGACAAGATAGAGCGAAAAAAGGAAATGGTACAAAAATAGTGTTTGGAGTAAGATGACAAGGAATAGAAGCAATTTCGTTTTGAGGTTTTGTTTTTATTTTAGGTTTTGTTTTAATGAATAGATTTTTTTTCTTTGGGTGGGGAGGGGGTTGTTTTGTTTTTATTTTAGGTTTTTGTTTTGTTTTAAAAAAAAATTATATTTTTTTTTATTTAGGTTATTGGGATTTTTTTTTTAAGGGAGGGGGGGATGTAATTGGGGGTGACATATATTGCAAACTAATATTGCAAACTAAATGAAGTTAAAAAACAAATGCTTATTTGTATTAGCAATGCAAATTGTGAAGGCCTTTACAACATCATAATTGCCCACACTGAATAAACACCGTTGGATGACGATGATTCACTGTATTATTATTCATTGGTGAAATTAAACTGTATCTACTTCTCTCACAATGAATGGTAAGTTATAGGTAAAGTCACTGGCTTGAGCATTAATTCTCAGGAAATTGTAGACTGACAGACAATGGCTGGTGGTTTGTAGACCACCAGAATAAAACTTTTTAAATGACAGAAAACCAGTTAGATTAAATAATAATAATAAAAAACTACTCAGTGGAGCACTTTAAATGCAAAATAATGAGAAAACTATAGAAGAGGGGCTTACTCTGCCGTAATGGCAACACTGCTTCCCCTTCACTTGCAATTTTCACGTATGACATCACTGTTTGTGGGCGGAGCCTTGACTCATTATTTGCAGGGGGCCCCCACAGATTTGCAATAAACCATCGAGTAAGACTTTCTTAGTTTTGCTTAGAAGCAACTCTATACTCATAGAAACTCCTCTATCCATTAGGGATCTTTTATCCTTAATTCAAACAGGACTCCTAAATGCATTTGTTCAGGTTACTAAGTGATTTTGAGACCAGAAAGAGCCCATTCTTGCTGAGGACGGGTTGACGACAGCTCAGCTGGCGGGCTAAAATATAGTCTACCTTTGGGAAAAAGCCTTGACAAGCTACAGAGCTTTCTGCGGTGAGGTGAAAAAAGCACCATACAGGAAATAAAATGGTTTAAATCAGTCAAGTCAGAGCTTTTTTAAATGGCAATTTAATGAGAAATGTAGTGAAGTTTTACCCTGCAACTGATCAGCTTAGTATGGTGCCTATTAATGGAAGTGAGCACACTAGTTTGGTTCTTGTTAATGCTTTCTAGTTAATGCCTTCAGGGCTACTAGGAAGGGTTAAAAAGGGGTAGGTGTTGCTATTTCGCAACCCCTAATGGTCAATTACTGGCATTTAGACCTTGATTCCAAGGTTTGGCTGTGGTTGAACAGTAAAAGTCATACGGGAATGCCTTGTCCTTTAGTCAAGGGTAGAATTGTTATTTATTCTGTCTGGCTGGTAAGGTTTTATTGTCATGGTGGAATACTACTCGTACCACAATGCATTTTATTGACTCATTATGTCTGCAAGTAAAATTATACCCCGAACACCCATTACAGATAGAGCAGGAAATTGCATTTGTTAAGGGTTTGTGAACTTCTGTGAGGGCTAGTTTCAATCCTGATGCATTCACATTTTGCATTAGAGGGTTTGGGTGCCTCAGAGTCTTTCAAATTCTTTTGATTCAAGGAGTATTATTATGTTGCCACTAGTTTGGAAAGATGCCCTTGGAAAGGTGCTTGCTCAGTAAACCTTCTATACAGCTGTCACTGGAGTTTGACTTAATTCTTACAATGTAGGTTGATTTCAGCATGCACAGGTCTGTCACAGCTGTCACTGCTTTCTTCATTCTCTTGGATGACTTGCTTGTTTTGTCATTCTGTGAAGCTGATAACCACAATTGATGCAATGCTATTTGGAGTCTTGCAGTGAATTTAGATGCTACTAGAGTCAAGTTGACGACATTAAAAATGCACCTGCTTCACAAACATTGCTGACTCATATGTGGTTTTAGCTTTGAACTTTTAGCTTGTTTACTAACTCAAAGAAAATACTTCTATGTTTTTCAATGCAGTTTCTTAAGATGCAAAACCCTACACAAGTAGTCTATGTGAAAACAAAATCTTTTAGCCAGCCACACATGTTAAGTATGGACCGTGGAACTGTACACTTGTAATGCATTGTCCAGACAATTCATGTGTGTGATTGTGTATTTGGATAGAGTATGTTTGTGGCCTAACTGTGACCATTTTGTATATATATATTTTTTTCTGTGTCAATGACACTTTACAATCAAGTTCTATTTGAAAACATTGGTTATTGCATAAGATATCGTCAACTAACAGTGACCAATAATTGTTATCAGTATACAATATTGATAAATATGCTTTATCAATAAAATATTGTTTATTGGGAATTCACACATTGGTGTACTTGTAAGCTGTTTTTAATTTAAAGCCATGTGAGAATAAAGGCTTTTTATTTTTCATTATATTTTCAAGTGCCTTGGCGTTATGATTAAAAATTTATTATTATAAGTAGACATTATAATTAACTTAGATTATTAAATAATGAAGATGCTGTTGTTTATTAGTAGTTTTGATACCTAATCCATTGATTAATATAAATGAACTGAACAGTATAAAGCCCTATTTTTGTGTCTACACATGTATAAATGGAAGTGTCTTTTTTTTTTTTTGATAGAGATTTGCAGCTATTCAAAGCCATTAACATTGAATTGTCGTAACAGTTATTTATGTTGGCTGTTGACTAGTTTGAATGTTGAACAGACCCGCACACAAAGCGAAGTACAAACGGCACTAGTGTCAAGGCTCAGCGCTCGAGTGAGGGCCTCAAGCAGCTGTAATTGCAAGCAGAGCCACTCTTGACTATATACCAGAACGATTTTCACAGAGTGGGACGCAGCTCGTTTGAATTCAACAGAGTGGACTGTTTGTTGAAAAGCACCGAAGAGAGGGTCATCGCTCGTTGTTTCAAGTTGGCATCTGGGGAATTTTTACCGAAGCCCCTAAGCTGGACGTTTTCCATGACCCATGGTACCTTGGCACTGCTGAAATGTGTTTGAAAACATGCCTTGAAGTGAGCAAAGATCCAGGGTCAGTTTTTCCCCCTGTTTTGAATTGAGAGTTTGAGAAAGCACAGCTGGGAAATGGCAGGCTGAAGTGTTGCTCCATGGGGGCAGGGTACTTGAGAAGCAGATGTTAATGTGGTGGTTTTGGATGTTGGGGGTCTGAAAGAGAACTTTTCTTGATGCTGAATCTCTCGTTTTTGCAGGATGGCAAAGTCTGCCATGCCTGGGAGAGCAGGCCAGAGTGTATTTTAGCATGTGCTGTGAAAATGAAGAATGAGAGTGAACCACCATGTCCAAACAACCTGAGAACTTGGTGGACTCTTTGACATTCAGTGGTTCCCATGCAATAGGTGTCAATTTACACCTTTGTGAACACAGTGCTCCCATATGGCAAACTCACGGTACCACCTTTTTGCATGTCTCACCCTGTCTGTTTATGTTTTACTTTGGTGTAAAGCTCAAATAATTCAAATATGTCATTTATATAGGCATGCACAATATATTTGGTACCATATCAGTTATTGGCTAATATGAATTTATTTTTAATTTTTTTAGATTATTATTAGTATTATTTTTATCTGCATTGGCCGATTTTGGATATTTAATTGTGCATGCTCAATTCTGTTGTTTTTACATAGTTTTTACTGTCACTTAAAATTGAGATTGTCCTTTTTTTCCTATTGTGACGTATATCCGAGTGAAACGACTTCTGAAATGAGAAAAAATGCAGGGCGGGGCTTGATTTCGTCCTTCGGGAATTGATTGGATCGTTGAAATTTGGGCGTTGCTAATAAAATGGAAGCAGAAATGAGACAGACCTTGATAGCGCCGCCCTCACGCCATAGCACATGACAGGAAGTGAAGTCGTTTCGAAGGGGGAGGGAAGGTTAATGTATTTGATTAAAGATTATGAGGGCACATTCATTTTTTTTTTAAATAATGAAGTGCACAGATAAATCATTTACAATAAACACTACAATATTACATATAAAAATAAGAATAGTAAATTTTGATTTCATGGCAACTTTAATGCTCACTTAAAGTTAATATTTAAAAACAAAATGTAATATTTTTGTGAACATACCAGAATCAAGAAGTTGCCATCTAAATAAATCTGTATTACAGATTTACGCAAATTATTTTTATAATATTAATTAATTTATATTACTTACTATTAATTTTCATATTGTTTCTAATTTAGTAAATATTATATAAAATAAATATAAATTTTAGCAGTTGTTATGCATGGGATTTTACTATCTTCAAATTAATAGTTTGACATCATATATCGGCTTTATATCGGCCATTGGCCACCCTGCTCTCTAAGATATCGGCCATCAAAAAAATCAATATTGGTCGAACACTATTTCATTTAATTCATTTAGTCATTCATTCAACCGATTCGTTCAAACGGCTAATTCATTCAGAAACAAGGCAAGTGACTGTTTTTCTGAATGGGTTACTGAATCATTGACTCACCCGATTAGTTCAAAAACATGGATTCAATCAGTTATGAAACACCGCTGTGTTGCTCGGAGACACACAACAGTTCTGCTGTGGCTTTGATTGTAACTATTTTCGTTTGCGAAATTGAGCAAAAACAGTCAGTATTGTGTCTATAATCTAAGTCACTTAATTTTAACTTCTTGTTTATTGAACTACTATTGTATAAAATCAGTGTCACATTGCAATTGTGCTGATATTCGGGGAAACATCTTGGTCGTGTAATGTTGCTTACCTATATCATATATCATAAATATAATTTTTCTACTGCTGTATGGATCTATAACTTTCTGTGAGTTAAGCTGCCTTTCCACTGTCTCCAACATTTGGATACGATTGTCGCATTTCTCCTCCTAGTGGGAGTCCCACAGAACTTTCAAATTGGTCGTGAAGCAACCGATTCCCTCGGCTTATCAAACACAAAAAAGATTGCCTAAATAAAAACATAGTAGATTTATGGGCCTAATCAACGTTTATAATTATTTAATAATAATTATAGAATAATTATTTCTGCCATAATTTTTCTAAACTGCCATTCTACAGAAAAAGTGGTTACAGAAAAAAATGTTAAAGTGGTAAAATGTTGGTAATTCTATCCTTGCGCTCATAGTTTTTAAAAGAATACATCACATCCGGTTGGGCGATCTCAAATATTTTAATGCATCCGAAACTCAAATCGGATCTGAAATTTCCCGCATACACATATGATTGGATCCTCACGCAGCTCCCTCACTACTCTCCATTGGAAATGAAGGACTTCTGGTCTATCGCTTGTCGTTTGTCGGAGATAGTGGAAAGGCGGCTTGACTGGCCGGTCACCGGTTCAGGCCGATCATGTGGAAAATCGACTGATTCCGGTCCCTGGCCGGTCGATCGGTGCATCTCTAATATAAAGAGGCAAGGCTTTCCATTCAAGCACTGGCAGTCAGTGCGGGTCACCATTACTTTAAAGAGTAGCAGTAGGGTCTTACCAAAGGGTTTGGCAGCTGTCAATATGGTGCTTGAGTCTGGGACCAATTATGGACCGACCTATTTCACATTACAAATGATTTGTTATTCCAGGTCAGCCAGCACTCAAATGAAAATGAATGGGAGGATTTTATGAGTCTTGAGTCACAGCAAGGGCACTGCAATTGCAAGCTACCATCTCTTCTTTAATGAGGCTGTAGCCACCTCAGGTTCTGGTTCTACTTGTTGGCCAATCTTGAATGATTCAGGAAAAACTACCTATAACAGTTAGCAGTTTTGACAACATAATGCCACATTCGTTGTACTTAAGCTACTGGCTTGATTAGCTCTGAATGCAATGACAGCTTCCTCAATAGTCCAGCAATCCGCAAAGCATGGTGACCCATTGACATGTGATTATCTTAAATTAGACAGCAAGCTTAATGAGGACCTGCAAAATATCTTCCACATTTTTTTTGTCAATACATTTTAGTCATGGTAAGCACCTTATTTAATTTAATGGGAATGAAAACAATAACGCAAAGAATAGAAGTCTGTTGGTTTGTTTATTTATGCTTCTGCCACAGGATAAAAAAAATGTAAAGGCTGATTGCGTCTTTTTTTTTATTTATTTTTTTACAATTCTGAGAATTGTGAGATATAAACTCAGAATTGTGAGATATGAACTCACAATTCTGACTTTTCTTCATAAACCCACAATTCTAAAAGAAGAAAAGTTGTGAGAAACTCGAAATTATTTTCATGGTGGAAACAAAAAACTTTAATTGTGAGATGTAAATTCATAATTTAGAGAAGAAAAGCCCAAACTGCAATGTAAACTGATAATATATAAAAAAAATAAAAAAATTTTTTTTTTATTTTTTATAAAATATTATTTGTGCTACAGCTGATGGACCTTGCACTGTATGTGGCTCTATGTAAGACACCTCAGATGTGTTCTGGTTTATGCATATACAGTACTTGTCTTAGAAACAACTTGTGTCTGGCGGCACTGATTTAATTTTCAGCATTAAATGCCTGTTAATAATTTCTGGGTTACATTCATATTTTATCAGCATGAAAGGGGATTTATGGCTTGAGTATTGTGCTTTTGGCCTTAGCTGAACCCCATGCAGGTGGTCTGCTCTAAAGGGGGATTGTTTATGCTGCAGGTACTACTGACATACAGGTGCATCTCAATAAATTAGAATGTCATGGAAAAGTTAATTTATTTCAGTAATTCAACTAAAATTGTGAAACTCGTGTATTAAATAAATTCAATGCACACAGACTGAAGTAGTTTAAGTCTTTGGTTCTTTTAATTGTGATGATTTTGGCTCACATTTAACAAAAACCCACCAATTCACAATCTCAACAAATTAGAATATGAATTACTGAAATAAATGAACTTTTCCAAGACATTCTAATTTATTGAGATGCACCTGTATCGTACTGTGGAATCATTGGATCAGATATAAGATTGTAATCTGAGATAAAGTGGAATTTTCTTCCCACAAACCCTCAGTGCTACCATGCTTTGGATATGCTTGGAAATGTAATGTGAATCAATAGCATTTCATTTTATACATTAGGGGTTCTTCAAGTGAGGTTAAACAGATCAAAACTATTAGTGTAGCTATGCTGAGATTGGAGTGTCTTTTTTTTTTCTTTGCAATGTTCCTCTTTTTTTCTTATAATTTGGCTCAGTGTCTTCCAGCCGACCCTCGTTATGACTCAGTCTCAGGGAAGGGGCAAATGCATTCTGACTGCCATTGTCTTATAATTGGCATGCTGTGTGTGTGTGTGTGTGTGTGTGCAAAGGGGTAGGGAACAAAACTCTTCTTGGCCTTTTCCAATAGAAGCGTGCAGTTGATTCTCTGTTCTGGTTGTGCTGTAGCTTTTGGCTGAGTTCCTGTTGGAGGTCAATTGTGCACTTCACTCGTACAGTTTGTCTGAACCCCCCCACCCCGTCCCCCTTGTAAAATAACCTTTTCATCTTCAGCAAAGCATCTAGAGCTGAGATAAAAACTACAGATTCCAAGTTCAGTTCTGTTTTCCCTTCAGTTACGGTGGATCGACTTTACCTGCTTAATAACTTGAAAGACATGGATAGGTTATAAAAAAAATAGATAAGTGAGATGTAGAGGTTTGCCTAAGGTTAAGTGTGTCAGATTAATTGTAAAGTTAATTTTCAATATCAAGATTTTTGGTTAAAATTTCTATGAATAAAGGGAATGTGTTTATCTGGTCCTGACACTGTGGAACTGGTCATGATTTTAGATGTTTTTCACTATCCAGTGTGATGCCACACTGAATGAACAGGTAACACTTTACAATAAGCTTAATTGTATCAATTTTATATTTTATGCATTAGGTTAAAGCATTTATTATTCTATTTTATTGTTAATTTTGACTTAGTTTTTTTTTTTCAAGTTGGATAAATGTAACATTATTATGAATAAACAAGAATTACATTTACATTTAATCATGTAGTTTTTATCCAAAGCGACTTACAAATGAGAACAATAGAAGCAATCAAACCCACAAAAGAGCAACAATATGTAAGTGCTGTGACAAGACCTGTTAGTCTAAAGCCGCGGTCACACTAGACTTTGAGCATGTGAAATTCGTTCAGACGGTGCTGCGAAAAGGAGCGGGAGCAGGATATGACATCACGTGCCAAAATATCCTCACTAGTCATAATTATTTTCTATTTAAGTGATTACAATCATTCACAAGTATAGTTAATCAAGTACACACACGCACACATACAAATCTCATGTAAAAAAAAATCACATAAAATTACACATTTCACTGTTCAAACGTGCCATCCGCTCCTGTTTCCCTTGCCACCGCAAACCAAGCCGCTTCTCTTTTTATGTGATTTTTGTAATCTTTTAAAGTTGTGTTGTATAAAGCATGATGATGCGACACTGCTAAAATGAGCGATTCCTCCGTTTCTGTACCGAGAGGTCACTTTGTGAGGTTTTGATCTTCTATTGGTCTCACCGTACACGTAGTAAGGGGTTTTATTCATTTATTTAAAATGGTTTTCTCTCTCTTCTCACTGCCAGTGGGAGCGAATGAAGACACCATACTAAACAGACCCTTGCAAGGGACGATAGCTAAACGTGACCTGACACGGCAATCAGTCTCTGTAATATTTGTATAGCAGATGTTGTTTTGATCCGGCGACCTTAGGATCGAGGTCAGTCATCGTCTAGCCATTAGAGCGCTCACCAGGGTTGGGGAGTAACGGAATACATGTAACGGCGTTACGTAATCAGGATACAAAAATCTAGTAACTGTAATCCGTTACAGTTACATCAAAAAACTTAAGTATTCAGATTACAGTTACATTTTGTAAAAAGTGGGAATACTATCAGGATTACATTTGTTTAATTTAAAATTAAATAAATGAGTATTTTGACATAACGCTATAGGCTATATTTAGCGCTGCTTCATCATAGTTCCTGGTAGAGCCCTGCACAGGCCTCAAATATAGGCCCTAGCCCGGCCCGTGCCCGACAGCTTATCAGAATTACCGGCCTGAGCCAGTCTTTTTTTCTCCTCCCAAAACAGCTTATACTACTGTTTCAGCTATTAAAATAGTTCAGTTTTGTATCTTACTTACTATTACTTATGACTTATTTACATATGTAACTTGAAGTAATCCAAAAGTAATCAGATTACATTACTTTCATATTGTGGTACTTGGATTACGTTACTGAATACTTTTTTAATGAAGTAATTTGTAACTGTAACAGAATACATTTTAAAAGTAACCCTCCCAACCCTGGCGGTCACACAGTGTGAGGAGAAGGGCCTCCTCAAACCTTAGCGTGCCGATTGTTACTGAGCTTTGTCAGTAGGAGCGTGTTACAAGAGCAACTTGAGTTTTTTAATGGCAGTTTGAATGAGTCCTGTATTTACATGTTCATTGAAAAATACTTTTCAAGGCTACATTTTAAGTCAATATCTGCATTGACTACCATGCAACACTTTTGATCGTAGATTGAGGTTAATCGTCAAAGAAAAACTGACTAGTTAGGTGGTTTATGGCCTAATTTGACATAATATTGAGTGTGTTTCATTAAACGTAAGGAAAGAACAAGTTCCTTTTTTTATTTGAGGTTGTCTGCAGGTGTCCTTGTATCCATTCACACTCAACAGTACATGTTGACTAATTGGTGATGCTGTTAAGAAGCTCTTTTGGGATTTGGAGAGCGAGACAAACAAGTGTTCCCATGGGGCGTCACCTGACCTAAACTACTGGGTGTTTATCCTGAAATGTCTAATTGGGACCAAGGCTGATGTTTTGTCTTTTGTAACTTGAAAAGTGTGTGTGTGTGTGTAGAAGAGAGAGATAAAAAGGCTGAGATGTGTCTGATGAGTAGCAAGGCATCGCTGTAAAACAAAAGTGTTGGTGCAGATAATTTATTCACTAAGGAGGTTTAGTGTTTTGAAAGATGATGATGAATGATTTGTGTAAGCAAAACCAAATGTGCTTTAGAGCAGTTTATTTTTTATAAGTAGCGTCTCTTGATGAAGGCCATAAATTAAAATAACAAGATGGAAGCCCATTGCTTTTATGTTGCACAAAGTATTTGGCCATAAAGACATATAAATAATGCAGTTAATCAGGGAAGATGTGTCACACGTTCCAGGTCATTTAAACGGCAAGTCTAAACACTAATAAGTTCCCGGGAGAGGCTATGAACCTTTTTAGAAGGCCTCCCTGAGACATGGTTGGGATGAGGAGTTTATTGCAATGTTTCAACGTATATTTTTACTTGCAATGAAGGTTATTGTTCACAAAGGTTTCATTTGTATACGGACAATTGTTTTAAACCTGCTTCTTTATAATTTTTTGGAAAGGAATTGATACTTTTATTTAGCAAAAATGCATTACAGAAAACGGTTAATTTAAACCGTAATAATATTACTGTTTTACTGTATTTTAGATCCAATAAATGCAGCGTTTGTGAGCATAAGAGATTTCTTTAAAATTAAATATTTATTACATATTCTGCTTTACACCTGACCATGTCTCCAGTGATGCTCATTCTCCCCAGGTCAAGATAAATGCCTATTTGACTCATATAATTTTGCATGAATAATAATGGTGCTTAATTTGAGTAGGCTATATAACCTCCTACTGCTTTTTATAGCAATATGATAAAGTAAAATGTCAGTGACTTGCCTGATAGCTACTGCTCATCTAATGAAATCCACAAAAAATTGTGATCAAGTTAAGCTCATTATTATTTCCTTTAAAGGGGTCATATGATGTTGCTAAAAAGAACATTATTTTGTATATTTGGTGTAATGAAATGTGTTTATGCGGTTTAAGGTTCAAAAAACACATTATTTTCCACATACTGTACATTATTGTTTCTCCTCTATGCCCCGCCTTTCTGAAACGCATCGATTTGTACAAATCGGTCTGAAAAGCGAGGTGTGCTGTGATTGGCCAGCTATCCAGTGCGTTGTGATTGGCCGAATGCCTCAAGCGTGTGACGGAAATCTTATGCCCCTTACCATACTGTGATGCCGTGTCCCGTAGCGACGAGACAAAACCAATAAAACCCATTATAAACGAGGCATTTGTTGCATCCAGTGGGGACATAATTACTGAATTTAATGACTTTTTATGCGCTGCGTTGCATCGCGCCGCGTAAACATAAAACCATGTCTGCATTTGTGATCGGAGAAATTACAAACAACAAGCGCTACTCTACACTGCCCAAAAAACTCGCTTTAAATATATAAAATATAAAAACGCTTTAAATATAAAAAACGTACTTACAGTATGCGAGTCAGAACAGCCGGCATTGTAG
>NW_015666172.1:778791-779718 GCF_001515625.1 Sinocyclocheilus rhinocerous
CGTTTGGGCGGTGTTATGCAAATCTTCCCACACAGTGACGTAGACTTTTGGGGGGCGTGTTTGAACGAGGCGTTTTAGGAGGGCGTGGACGAGTCTTAACTTTTATAAAGAATATCTCTTTGGGTTTGAGACTTTAGTCTTTGCAACTTTAGGGATCTTATCTATTCACGAACAGCTTGTAACACTCCAAAGAGAAAGGAAAGCTTGAAATCGCATCATATGACCCATTTAATGTGTTTGCTTAAAAATATAAGATACACAAATTTTCATTATGTTTTATTATGTAATACCCACTTTACAAAAAACAGTCAAGGCTGTGCTATGTTGGGAATCTTATGGCTAAAGGGGTTGCAGGCACGTTGCTGCATGTTATACCTAACAGCACCCTATAGCTATGATTATATTCACAATATAGCACACCTTTTTGTGCCTTATTACTTTAAGTATTGATTTTCCTGCTAAAATGAAACCAACAGTCTCTCTTTCTCTCTCTTGCAGTGTGCAAGGATCCACCATATAAAGTCGAAGAGTCTGGATACGCTGGATTTATCTTGCCTATTGAAGTTTACTTTAAAAATAAGGTACTTTGGTTTTTCCTGTTATTTGTGAAAACATGTAATTGTGAATTATGATCTCTATAAACAAGTGTATTTGATCTATTACCTAAGATTAAACCAATCCAAACAGCTGTGTACACTGGGTAAATGTAACATTCTTGTCACTTTTAACCAGGAGGAACCAAAAAAAGTGCGCTTTGACTACGATTTGTTCCTGCACTTGGAGGGTCACCCTATCTGAAATCCAGGGGGGCGCCAGCACCTTTCAAGGGGGGCGCGAGCATCAGTTAATTCAGAGACGTTCCCTTGAAAATTTATGAATATGAGTTAACAAATCTTTAGCCATCCACTAGGGGGCAATCTGACTCCC